>NC_073695.1:224542521-224771404 GCF_029784165.1 Wyeomyia smithii | reverse complement strand
ATATATATATATATATATATATATATATATATATATATATATATATATATATATATATATATATATATATATATATATATATATATATATATATATATATATATATATATATATATATATATATATTTGTACGCTTTTTTAGATTAAAACAAAACTTAAAATAAACTCAAAACTATCTTACTGGCTATAAAGTGAGCTAATCGTTGCAAGTTGCAATTGATACTTTGTTTGATAATTTGGCTTGACATATGTTCTAATGTTTCTACATTAGTGAGCCTATGTAGCTCGTTCGTGCTGTACCAGGGAGGACGCTTCAAAATCATTTTCAAAAGTTTATTCTAAATCCTTTGAAGTGTCTTCTTCTTGGTTGCACAACAACTTGTCCAGATGAGAACTGCAATTAACATTGCTGGAATAAAAATTTTTTTGTAAATTAACAGTTTATTCTTGAGACAAAGTCTAGATTTCCTGTTGATAAGAGGTTATAAACATTTGATATACTTGCTGCACTTTGACTGGATATTTTCAATGTGCTCCTTGAAAGTAAGACTCTTATCATAAACTAGCCCTATGTATTTAACTTGATCAGACCAACTTAAGACCCCACCGTTCATCTTAATAACGTGGTTATGGGTGGGTTTGAGAAATGAAACTCTTGGCTTATGAGGAAAAATAATTAACTGTGTTTTAGAAGCATTAGGAGAAAAATCTTCCATTTCTGCAAGTATGAAGAAAATATATCTAAACTTTTTTGTAGCCGACTGCATATAACACGAAGGCTTTTTCTTTTTGCGGAAATTCTTGTATCGTCACAAAACAGAGATTTCTCACAACCTGGTGGTAAATTAGGAAGATCAGAAGAAAAAATATTATATAAGAATGGGCCCAAGATACTCCCCTGAGGTACACCAGCTCTAACAGGCAATCTATTAGATTAACCATTTAGATAGTTAACCTGAAGAGTGCGGTCAGTTAAATAACTTTGTATCATTTTTGTGAGGTTAAGCGGAAAACTGAAATTTGACATTTTAGCTATTAAACCTTCATGCTAAACACTGTCGAATGCCTTTTCTATATCTAGAAGAGCAGCTCCAGTCGAATAGCCTTCAAATTTATTAGTTCGAATCATATTTGTTACTCTAAGTAACTGATGAGTAGGGGAATGCCCATGGCGAAAACCAAACTGCTCATTTGCAAAAATGGAGTTCTCATTAATATGTGTTATCATTCTATTAAGAATTATTCTTTCAAAAAGTTTGCTAATAGAGGAAATTAGACTAATTGGTCGATAACTTGATGCCTCAGCTGGATTCTTTTCGGATTTAAAATTGGAGTGACTTTGGCATTTTTCCATTTCGTCGGAAAATGTGCTATTGCAAAGCATCTGTTAAAAAATTTTTCCAAGAAATTTAAAGAGTTTTCGGGAAGTCCTTTGATGAGGATACAGAAAATCCCATCATCTCCTGGTGCTTTCATGTTTTTGATTTTTTTGAGAATAGTTCGCACCTCATTCTAGTTTGTTTCCAATACCTCTTCAGAAAGAAATTCTTGGGTGGTGATTTGATCATACTTTTGGTTTACTTCATTTTCAACAGGACTTACTACGTTCAAATTGGAGTTATGAACACTCTCAAACTACTGAGCAAGTTTTTGAAATTTTTGTTCATTCGTTAGAAAAATGCAATCACCATCTTTATGGACTGGAATGGGCTTCGAAGGTTTCTTAAGAACTTTCGAAAGCTTCCAGAAAGGTTTTGAATGAGGTTTTAGTTGTTCAACTTCTCTCATGAAATTCTCATTTCGCGAGAGAGTGAATCTAGGGTAAGGAACGGCTTGAGCAGTAGCGCCTATTTTAATCAGTCGAAGAAAACAGGCCTCAAACTATTGCATTCTGATCAATATCGACAATTTCAATGATGGAAAGGAAAACTTGGATTGTCTAGCTGCCTTACGAATATAAGTAATACCGTTAATCACAAAGAAATCTGTGAACAATTGCAATTGAAACAAATCGACCTATATTGCAGCCATTCAGGAGCCACTTCGGGTGCCGAAAAAAACGCCTGCAAAACAGATGGAAACTGCTTAAAATAGGTTCGGGGTGATTGGAATAGTGTCCCTCGATTCGTAACTTTGATTGACGATTGTCAAAGTTTGCTAACTTAGTTCTACAATCTGAAAACAAGTTCTGATAGAGAAAACGATAGCGAACAGATTGATATACTACTGTTTGAGTTTCACCCAACACATTTCGAGTATATCGTCTGAATACACAGGCGGTTCCTAAAGCTGCTTAAAATATGTTCCCTACCCTATGTTTAATTTTCTTTTGTAATTCTTGGAAAAAAATTTCCAAAGCAGGATCACGAGATCTTTGGTATTGACGTCTCCGTATGTTCTTTAAAGATATAAGAAGTTTAAGTTCACTGTCAATAATTGGTGCATTTAATTTCACTCGAGCCTTGGGAACTGATAAATTCCGGGCATTAAGTATTAAGCTGTGCATTCTTCGTAAATATCGGCTTAATGAGATGAATAATGGAGCAGTTCCCCTACTTGTTGTAAAGCACGTTTTTCAACCACCAGTTTTCGAAATAATTTCAAAAATATTTTCTACACATTCCAAATATTATATTGCAAGACATTAACAATTTTTGAAAGTTTTATTGGAAAATCCCACAGTGCGCAGTGGTCTAGATTCGAAAAATCGTGATCGCTTTAGATTTGACTGTGCAAAATTGATTTTATGTGCTCAATGTCTTCAGCAAAATTGTTTCAGGGAACAAGGCCTTACTTTTGGCGTTTTCAGTTTTTCGATCAATCCACCTAACAGTCAGGTAAAAATATATTTTTTCTAATTTTTAATGTACCAGATTGCTTTCTTCAGCAAAGTTGTGAAAAACTTAAAAGAAAAACAATTGCTGAACATTGCGATGTCCTATCTGTACGTTGAACACGACAAAATAGTGTTTTTTGTGGATCACCCCTCCTTAAAATTAGTTTTTTGTCTATAAATTTTTCCGTAATTGTCAAATGAATAAATTCTTAGAACATTTTGCATTGTTTTGACCATTACAGACACTGCACTGTGGGATTTCAAATAAATCTTTTCACCAATTGTTAGCGTCTTGAAATATAATACTTGGAATGTGTAGAAACTATTTTGAAGATATTTAATAAAATGGTGGTTGAAAAACGTGCCTAACAATAAGTACTGCGTCGTTTTTATATCACTTTTCACCTTTCCCCTAGAACAGTACAGCAATCATTGGCAAAACCAAAAATATAAAAATGGTCCCAATGGCCGAATGTCATATACCACTCGACTCAGTTCGACAAAATGAGCATTTTCTGTATGTGTGTGTGTGTGTGCGTGTGTGTGTGTGTGTGTGTGTGTGTGTGTGTGTGTGTGTGTGTGTGTGTGTGTGTGTGTGTGTGTGCGTGTGTGGGTGTGTGTGTGGGTGTGTGTGTGAGTGTGGGTGTGTGTGGGTGTGTGTATGTGTGTGTGTGGGTGTGTGTATGTGTGTGTGTGCAAATGAGAGGTCCAGTTGCTCCATAGGTTGCTATTGAATTTCATTTTGATCGGATTTTTAGTTTAGAGGTTATTTATCAAAATGTAAAACCACGAAACATCAATATCTCAAAAACCACAACATCGATTTTAATAAAACTGATGTCAAATGAACGGGCTGTCTCCAAAACCCTTAACTTATAAATTTCGTAATGATTGAACATATGGTTCAAAAGTTACGTAAAGAAATGTTATTCAGAGGCTCTTCAAACTCATTCATTTTTCTCAGAGATTGCTGAATCGATTTCCACAAAATTAGTGTCTAATGAAAGGTGTTGTCGTCCCAAAAGTTTTCTTTTAAAATTCATTGTAATCGGATTGTAACTTTGTCCGTTATTAAAAAAAATGTGAAATTGCATAACAAAAAGAAACATATTCCAAAGGCAGTCTAAATCCACTCATTTTTCTCAGAGATGGCTAAACCGATTTTCACGAAATTAGTTGCAAATGAAAGATCTATCCATAGGATGCTATTGAATTTCATTGTAATCGTACTTTTAGTTCAGACACTGTGTTTCAAATAGTGTGAATCACGCAACTCCATTATCTTCGAACTACGCAACCAATTTTTACGAAACTGGTCTCAAATGAAAAAACTGGCTTGAAAATGATATGATGATGATAATTAAGAATGTGGTTCGAAAGTTATTGAAAGAAACGTGTTCCGGAGGTTGTTAAAACTCACTCATTTTTCTTAGAGATGACTGGACCGCGTTCTACAAAATTTCTTCACGGATTCTTCACGGAAAATCTTCTGTCATTGAACTTGACAAAAACGAAGTATATTTTGTTCCATTCGCCACGCCTGAGAGTTTCACCTCATTCAGATGTTATAGTTTCCTCAACTAAAATAGATGAGGTAGAATACTTCAAATACTTAGGGCTAAATTTGGATGCCACATTATCCTGGAATCAACACATCACTGAACTGCGTAAATGTGTAAGTTCAACATGCGGAGCTTTATGGAGAGTCTCCAAGTTTATGCCGCAGAAGGCTTTGGTGACCATGTATCATGCCTTCATCCAATCCAAGCTTAATTACCTGGTAGTAATATGGGGTGCTGCTACAAAGACACGATTGAAGCCCTTACATGTTACACAAAACAGGTGCCTCAAAGTGGTGTACAAAAAAAAACCTGTATTCAACATTGGACTTGTACAACGAGGCAAAAGCCTCTATACTACCAATACCAGCACTACGTGAAATCCAGTGTTTATGTCACATTAACAACCTGTTGTATAATCCACATGCACATCACAATCAAACTTTTTCTCAAACGTCACATAGATATCAGCTAAGAAATCCAGCAACATTCGTTGTCAATCGTTCAAACACGGAGTTGGGCAAAAAATCTGTAGCTTATCACAGTAAATCACGGTTCAATTCCCTGCCGGCTGATTTGAAATCTGAACATGTTGGTAAAAAGTTCAAAGATAAAATAAAACTACGCATTAGGAGCAGAATGATGGACTTTCTGTACTAGAATCCATTACATCTATCTTCGTTATTGGATTTGCTTCGAGCTACCTTGCACCCTTCCTTGGTTAGGCCACCTGCATTTGCAAACTGCACTTCTCAACTGCGACACTCGGGCTACTCTGGTAGCAAGGACTACTTAGGTAACTTACACAAGTATATGTCTGGCCGAAGCCAGAGATACTACGCCCCTAATCAAGTAAATTAATGGTTCTAGAATGTCTTGACACTTCCGGGAACAACATTGTCATCGACGTACATAACGTTTCAACCTGAACCCTGTTTCTGGGTGATCTCTCCACTCTCAAACTTCGGAGATCCATAACGATCTTCGTACAGTTACCTTTTATCCCACATGGGCATCTGTATGCACTGCTGGATCATTTGCCTTCAACACTGCGCCAGCTTCGACTTGACTTCGCATGGTCTGCACCCGGCAATCAACATTCTGCGCCCGCTGCGCTCTGGTAGCGAGGTCAACTATACTGCTGAGCATTTCCTCAGGTCAACTATCGCCTCATTGATTCTGGAACCCTGGCCCACGGTACCCGCCACCTGTAAATGCCACCTGCTAACCACCGCCTCCGCACTGCTATTTCACGATAACACCCGTCGCCAACCACCAACAACTTGCCACCATCTACCATACGCTCCTTCAGACACAAATTAGCAATCAATATTTCGTTCACATTAGGAAAAGCTCATATAATAATATAAATGCATATGCAGTGGTGGGCACCATTCCACTAATTCGCTAATCGCTAATCAGCGACGCTAATATTCAGTTAGCGGTTTAGCGATTTCGCTAATTTTTGAGCTGGTTAGCGAAACTGTAAGCGTCGCTATAATTTTGGCCTTCGAAACGCCAATCGCTTATTCACTAAATTTTGTAGAGAAGCGACAATAGAATTATTTAGAAAAACTGTGAATTGCTGATGGCGTACGTAAATTGCTTCGAAATATGAACATTCTTTACTGCGAAAGTTACTTTTGGAACGTATGTTTCATAATTGTCTTAATATCCTCTCTTTACGACACAAGTGCAAGTCAGTCTTTTTACCTAAGAATGGAGTTCCAGTTATCGTACAAGCCAAAGGAGCATTTTGAGGAACAAGCTCAAGGTCTAGATTGACAATGCGCTTGAAATTATGACAGCTTTGGTTCTACTTTTTCGATTCAGATAATAATTGAATTTTTATGAAAACATTCCTAGAAGTATTCATTTTTAATGCAAGCTGAATAATTTTTATCACTCCTTGTTTTTACAAAATCATGTATGATCACCGTTTTTTGAACCTCTCCTTGTAAATAGCTCTAAAAAGTAATTGTTTTGTTGTTTTACCATAATAGATCAAATGGTCCAAAACATACAAAGCCCGAGCAATAAATATAGCGATGTGACTATTTTTTTTTTTTTTGTAAGATTTGGACCACTGCGACCATTATATTGATCTTTTGTGGTATACCTCTTCTTTAGTCTAGGTACTCGTGGCAGACATATCACTATTGATGGAAGTGATCGTCGTTGTCCTATCGCACCCTTTCTCCCAATTAGGCACTGTATTTCGTATGAAATGTATTACCTCATTAGGATTCGCAGACCAGACCTCAAAAGGCTCCAAAGTTCCTTTTCCAAAGGCTCTTATTGTGCGCTGTATTAGTGCACTGCAGTGGCAGAGCAAATGTACTGCGGTTTCACATTCGAACCCGCAGAGACGATAAATTTCGTCATCTGACTGACCAATTTGTTTCAGGTGATGCTTACTTGGACAGTGTCCTGTAAACAGTCCGGTAATTGTCCTTAGTCCCTTTTTATTTAAACTAAGCAATTGCTGGCTTTTCTTGACGCTTGGTTTTATAAAGCGTTTAGACTGGCGTAGCCCTACTGAGCATCTCCAGTTCTTTTGTATTGTCCTATGTTCCCAGGTTTTCAATTCTGCTTTCAAGGCGCTTGATGACACCCCACAGAACGGATGTGACTATTTACATATTGATAAGTTAGCGATTAGCGATTGGCGAAAAATTCCTCTAATGTGGGTTTAGCGTTTAGCGATTATGGAGCTAAATTTCCCGATTAGCGGCTTAGCGATTAGCGTCGCTAAATTTTCGGTTAGCGGTGCCCACCACTGTGCATATGTATATATACTATTTGGCGTTCCCTTAAAAGAGTCTTGAGGCTCACTGGTGAATGCTACTGTGAAAGGTAAAAAAAAAGCTGAGCAGGTTTTGTGCCTGTTGGAGGATATGCTTGAAAGGAGCTTACTCCACCGGGCTTTTCCCTGCTCCAGAGAACAGAAATAAATTCAAATAATATCAAATAATATCTGCCAAAATGAAAGGTCCAGCCACCCCATAATACACAATTTAATCACCCTGTAGTCAGACTGAAATTTTGTCCGTTATGTACCGAAATGTGAAAATCACAAAAATTTATTACCACACAAACTACACAACCGATCTGAACAAAGTTACAATCAAATTAGCGGGCTAACTCCAAAACCCTTAACTTATGAATTTCATAATGATTGTATATGTGGTTCAAAAGTTATGGAAAATAATGTACAGTCAAACCTGTTTTTGTGCGACTCTTTTTTGTGCGACATTTTTATGCGACTATTTTTTGTGCGATTGTTTTTGTGCGAATTTTTTTGTGCGGTATATGAAAAAGGACCACTTCCGACAACATTTTCAGTCATTTAGTTTTTCCGTTTCTTGGAATGAATTCCAACGCATTACAGAAGTGTTGCGTCCAAAAATTATTATTTGAGCAAGTTTTACGTAGGAAAAGTCACGAACTGCTTGCCTAAGAAGGAAAGCGGTTGAAAGGATTAGTATGTTTTAAAAAGTTTCGTTTATCAATCCGATGTTTTAAAATTGTACTCATAGGTAGTCTAAATCAGGATCATCAACTTTCGAGTTATTTTGAACTGAGATTTTTTTTATGCGGTCCCAATCCACCGCATAAAAAAAGGTTTTTTCGATAATGCTGTGGAAATATTGTTTTGTAGCTGCACGTGAAGTTTCAAATGATTTTTTTTATGCGATTTCTTTGTGCGGTCCCTATCCCTCGCACAAAAATAGGTTTGACTGCACTCCGAAGACTATCAAAGATTACATAACTTATTTGAACTAAATAGCTGTCATACAAACGGGTTGTCTCTAACAAAGAATTTATTTCATATTAATTTATTATGTGGTTCAAAAGATTTGGAAAGAAACGTAATCCAAAGACTATCTAAAACCCACTGCTTAGAACGAAATATGTGGCCTCAACATCAATTTTATTTAAGTTTAAGTTGCTTGGAATTAAATTGTTCAAAATTGGGAATCATTTCCTACATTTTACTTCCTCTTTAGCACAAGTCACTTCAAAAATATTGCGTTAAATTTCATACATTATACATTTATCATCATGAAATTCATGTACTTGAAATACAACATCGCTTTCTTGGAACGCAAAGAGTGGAAATACCTTTATTGAATTGTATTTGGCAATTCTAGGATGTATTCCAAAAGTTGCAAGCCGCAATTTCGGATTTTAAAATGAAATCTGAAGTTGATTCCTAGCCTCTACCTGGAAACCCCACATTTCGCCTAATATATTCGAAACATATTTCTTCAAATATAATTCGTATGTGTGTTCTGTTTGTGAATGTGTAAATGTATGTTCGTATGCGTGTGAATTTTTAGTTTAAAATGTTCAGTATAACTGTGCTGTTGGCTACTCAATTTTATTATTTAAAGTAAACTATGAATTCAGTAGAAATTATCGAGATGTATGTTTTTTTTTCGAAAATTCGAAGTTTTTGACAAATTGGTTACAACAAATAATAAGGTTCGAATGACAAAGGCTGGGTCTCACCGCTAGGTGGATTAATTCGGGTTTTTGTACTTTACGACATTCAAAAAGGCATTACCCAAAAATGTGCCGTACGATGATTTTGAAATTTTGACCAGAGATTCTGGACGTCATAACGAATCGAATGGTGTACTCAGATTCTTTGGTGCATTTTTTCATAATAACGGTCTGTGGGAGCACCTTGTCATCTCTTGGCAACTTTTCTTTATTTTTTGTCCGATATATCGATTCATAAAAAACTCAGCCCTTTTCAAATGTTAGTACAGATGAATTTCAAAAAAAGCAAAGTTGCTTGGGATAGTAAGACCTACACTCATAATGTTTTACTGAATTCTGAAAGGATGCAATCCTGTAGGTCCGAAATCCATCTATGATTAAATTTTCCATACATATTTAGACGTTCACCGTATCAGCCGCATGGACGGATTGCCTCTGATTAAATCGTTGTCGCTTCTTCTAGTCCGTAGTGTCAAAGTGTTTTAGGGGCTTCATGTTCGTTCATTATTATAAATACATCAGATATCACCGAGATACATAAATTGGAAGCCATAACGGCTCATGCCACATTTTTCTCCGCACCATAAGCCTACGACGAAACAACTAATACACATACATCAGATGGATTGAAGATGGAAGAAACTAGTACTTACTTTACTTTACTTTTATGGCAACAGATCATTAACATCCTATGCCGAATCCAGAATACGTCTCCACAAAACTCGGTCTTGGGCTGCTACTCACCAGTCTCCCCTTACACCCGCTGCTCTGGCATCTTCGTCGACAGCACACAACCAGCGCGTGCGTGGTCTGCCTCGAAGTCGTCGGCCTCTATCCGGTTCTCTACTAAATATTATCTTTGCCGGTCGCTCATCCGCCATCCGTGCTACGTGGCCAGACCACTGTAACCTGCCGTGTTTCATCAGCTTGACATTATCAGCGTGTTTGTATACTTCGTCCAAGAAACTAGTAATATGTGCAAAATATACAAAAGTGTGTGTTGTTGTTACTTGAGTGGAAAAGAATCTTATTGCTTTTTAACAACAACAACAACTTTGTTACAGAAAGGAGAATTTCTCGTTGTTGCTTGCAAATTCCAAGGGAAATACGACTTTTTCAGTTTTAACGGTGGTTCAAAATGCTACTATTTTTCATGTCTGTCGTTTCGGCTTTTGGATTTAGCTTTCCTCAGGGGATCTACAAATTTATTCAAACATTTTATATAAATAGTATATTTTTTTTCCAAAACTCTAACATTCTTTTATCTCAAAAAACTCACATAAAGTTGTAGCGTTTTTTGTTCAGCGTACAAAGCTTTACGATAGCGTTTTTTGCGTGAAAAGCGACTTTAGGGAATCTTTTTGCTTGAATAAATTCGAAGGGTTCGAAGAGAAGGATAGTTTGTTAGGTTGATCGGAATTAATTACTAAGATGTGACCGTCCGTCTTACCATCCACTAGTAAAATGGTTTGTATGAGCCGAAACCGGAATCTCATATAACTTGAAAAGTTGCTTTCTATCATTGTATAGATTTTGGTGAAAGATTTGTAAGTAGTGTTTCAATCTGCTTCGAACTAATTTACTGTATTCGATGCATAACCATTGCGCTATGCGTGACACACAATATTTGTGCGATCCACGATCAACACCTGTGCGAATTGAAAGAACGCAAAAAATGTTCACACTTTTCAGTGTATTCATCCACCGGTAAGGTGGATTAAGTTAGGATTTATTAAAAATATATTTCGGCCAGCCTCATTGCAGTACAATCAGAACTATGTTTCCATAAACTATTAATTATTCATAACTATGATCCTTCCCAGGTTGAAATTCGAAACCGCTCGGATGTCTCGCTTTGATCAAGAAAGGCAAAAGCAGTTAAATTTATTGGATCTGACAAAATCTGCCAGCTTTGTTAAGCCCGAAACACGGGTTGATTGAAATCTGTCGCAAAAATTCACCCTGGGAATGTATAATTTAAATTTACGAGCACCGGCGCCGCAGCAATCTGCTGCCAGAAAGATGCGGAAAAAATGAAAACAACTTCAAAGGGAAACTCGGCGGTGACCGTGGTCCGGAACCGTCAACCACGTGTTTGTTTTCAATTATGATGGAAATTAATCTCCCGCGGGAGGAAAAATCTGGTAAGCTGCGTATGTCCGGGGATGTGCTGCGCAAACCGGATCCCCGGATCGGCCCTTCTGGGGGGAATACACCTGATAAATGGCACGGCCATCGATAGAGACCCACTCGGTCAGCCGCATTACGACGAACGGCCGGAAAAGGTGTGTTTGTTTTAAATTTGTCAATTTATGGATAATTGTGTGATCATTCGCCATTGATTGGATTGTTAGTAAATGAGCAATTGATGGTCGATAAAATGCGTTAATTTAAAGTCCCAGTTTTTTGCGCTGTTTGCTTTTTATGTATGCGGTTGGCGATTCCAGTTACTTTATGCACTGTGATGGTATTCTGTTTAAAGTTGTTTTACTTTTTTGTCACTTTTGGCTCTAATTAAAGGCAAGAAATGTCAGTAGAATTTTGCGAGTTGGAAATACTCACATATTTTCTAATCTTAAATTTCTCAGTATAGAAAACTCGCTCCATTCATTCTACTCTTTCCAGGAAAGAGTGTATGGCTTCAAAAGTCCTGACGAATCAACAGATTTACACACTCCACACTCAAGGGGCACCTCACTTGTTAGCAAGCGTGAAGTTAATTTCCGGCTTCGCAGCGATCAACAGAGAAACTGGCAGAGCAAGAGATCAAGCCGATTTACCCACTTTCCCCGAAAAAAAGTAGGAAGCAAACCGAAACGGAAGTATCTTCCGTGAGCTGCTTGTCGTCTCGATTTCGCAGACAATGATGATGGCACGTAACTCTGCCGAAGCAATTAACTTCCGCCATATTCAATCAAAAATGGAAATTACCTCCCAGACAGAGGGCTACGATGTTGCTTCGCTGCATAGTACGGATGCTTCTGCGTTGCGGATGGATGGATGAGATGCCGCCACACGCACCACTCGACGACAGTCTCAGTCGGAAAAATCCACTGGGAAGCCTTATTTTTCTACGAAGAATGACGTACAATGCTTGCGGTACTCGACCTAGGAGATGTGCTTCAAATGTTGGAAGCTTATAACTTTTAATAATTGGATCAAAGGATCATATAATAAGTGCTAAATGCTCCAAAATGTTTGAAGCTAGTTCTAAGGTGCAAAAATATTTCAGAGCCAGCAGCAATCACTTATTGGTTATGTAATCTTAAACTTACAGCACCGCAACGCGGTTCATTGTCATACGTGGGAAGCGAACTTATCCCCGGGAGAAATTGCCGCAATAGGAAAATAAATTGGAAAGATAAAGCGACGTAATTCGGTGCAGCTCGGGTTGCCAAACCGCACGTTACCACAGGCGATGTTTCTCGTCAGTGTCTTTGATCCAAAAGTTCACATCACAATCCTATTCGTCGCCGGAGCAGGAATTGTTTTCTTGGCTATAGGGAGAGCGGCGAGCAGAGCATCAAGAAAGCGGGAGTTTGTTTTCCACTTGGTGGAAATTCGCTTTGTTTATTTTCAGTAGCAACCACACATACACAGCACACCAAATTTTGGCTTCACAGACGGTTTTATCATATCATCTTCGCAATTCCGGAGGTTTTGCGGCCAACTCGTGCAGTGAATAATGTATCATTGCTGTCGGCAGTGTATTTATGCAATTACAATTGTCGTCACAGGTTAGATGTCACATAATGCATTATGCTAACAAGTGTTCAGATTTTTTCAAGCTCAAATAAAAACTTATCAGCCGCAGCGAAGTAGAAAAAAATGCCAAAGTTCGTAGTCTCAAAAATGTATTGTATTACTTCCAAATAACCCTAATCTGCAGTCTGTGATTACGCCAGAGCACCCAAAACCATTTATTTGCAGCAAGAGGAAAGAACAAATGTATCGCATTTCGACTATTGCTAAGAAATCACTCATCCGTTGAAATAGCACAGTTGAAAAGAAAGCGTTGGTGGTGGGCGTTAGGGTTTCTCTAACGATTTTTGTTGTCAAAGCAAATGTTGCCAACACGAGTGTTTGCGGTATGTTCTATTCCACTAAACGACGACCAGTCGGTTAACTTTTTCTCTTTTTTCGGTATGTTCAAAAAGCAAAGGCATTCCGCAAATGTCTCCAGGCATTGAGAGCTTATGCACGGACAGGTTTAACGGGAAAAACCACAGAAGCTTTGTCGACGTTGAACCTGCACACAGTGTAGCAAGCTTCCCGTATGGGGAGAGGAAATTTGAGGACCATCCTGTGTTTGGTTTTCATGACCACATTCCTTCGCACCATTGAACAAACTGTTGACAAAGCATACAACAACACGATTGTGGTGTATAGAAGAAATACGTTGGTTCAACGGTTCGGTATCACCTTTTCATTTTAAATTACTCAAATGGAAACATCAATATTGTTAGTTGTGACCAATCTTTCTGTGCTTTCCGAAACTTCTGAAGGAATGAATGTACCCGAAAGATATTTCAAATTTAAATTACTGATAATAAAGGCTTTGAACCAAACTAAGATTGTAAGTTTCAAAGGGATTCTGATGCCAACTCGGAAAACTAAACATTGATTAGGCAGGGTGTGTTATTCTTATCATCAAAGAACATTGAGACCTAGTTAGGTTTTTGACAGCAGTTCTTTGCTACCGAAAAATTTGCACAACTGATACCCAAATCCAAACAACACGGAAAATATTTCGAAGTGTAATATGATTAATTATGTATTTCGGTCAAACCAGGCATTAGGACACAGGCACAAGGATTTCCAAATTTGATATAAATTCGTATAATTGTTCTGAAATAGGTAAAAAATCTAATACATAAACAAATTTTCACAAGATTCGCGCCTATCAAAGTTAACCCTTGGATGCCCGGGGCAATTTTGTTTTGAATTAAAGGTAATAAAAAATGATAAAAGCTCAATAGTTCTAATTTTAATCAATGTTTGTACTATAACATTCATGTTATACTGAAGATTAACCAGGTCATTACGAAAATTGTAATTCCTGAGCTAATTTTTAACCTTGTGCAATAAACCGAATTAATATCAGTCAAACGTTGATCGAATGAGAATTTCACTTCGTGAACCAAAATGAATAGGTTGTCTCCTGGAATATCGTGATATTCTGTGATTGATATTTTTCAGTTTAGAAAACGCCGCTTATCATGCACATAGGTACCGAATAATAGCACATTTCCGAATGTATAGATATCATGGGCGGGTGGGAATTCCACCCCGGTTTATCTAATTGGACCTTATAAAACTCTTGAATTTATTTCTTGAAGTAAATGTTGGAAATTTCACAAATAACTATAGGGCTTTCCTTGGGCATATACCAGTATCCATTTTAAATATATACTATTGCACAGTTATTGAGTTTTTTGGAAAGTATGATGAGACGTGATAATCTATTTCGTTTAAAAAAAAACAAAAAACTGAAAATTTTCAGAAACGTTTGATTTATTAATCTTTACCATCGACATTTTTAGGGAAATCTGAAATTCATAGCGTACACTTAGTTCATCGATTTACACCTATCTCATTCAAGGGGGCATAATTTACACTAGTTCCGGACTTATTTTTCACTACCGATTTTATGACCATCGCAATAATAACAACAAACAAATAGCTTTTTTGAGTTTACTTAGATCTATTATAAAATTAATGAATCAATGTTTTTTAACAATTCATTGATTGATTGGAGCCGATGATTTGCATTCTCATCTTGACCGATGTTGTGTTCTGCACTATTTCAGGGGTCAGGAAAAAGAGAAAAGAAAATGAGGTTTATATAACATGGACTAAAAGGAGCAATTCCACGCTAATTGCAAATCGATTCTGGTCGACCCTTTCCGATTTCCCTGAAACTTTGCACAGTTGTTTCCAGTTGATAAAGAGGTTATTCTATACTATCAGTTCTTCATGTAGACTCACGACTGCTGTTTCAAAAGGGCCTATCCAAAAATGTGACTGATAAATGCATTATTTACTATCAGAAATACCACTTGTTTGATCGAAATGGTGTTCTCAGCAAAGTTGTAGGTAATAAAATTGCGATTCTCAAAAAACTATATGCACTGTAAATTTTTTTTTCTGGGCCAAACATTCCAAATTGTCACAAAATCTAAAATATCTCAAAAAGTACCTCCTTTAAAAATCTAATTTTTTTACACATTGAAGGCGACAATATTTATTACCTACTATCTGTCGAAATTGGGTGATGATAAAATGAAAAACAAAATAGTTTTGGACGTTTGAATATTGTGTCATTTTCACTCAGAATTTTTGAGTGTTTTTCTGTTATTGTTATACATATTCGCTAAGAGCATGATACAAATCCAATGCGCTATTTTTGTAACATAATCAATCATTTCGATACTGGCCCTATTGAAATCTAATATACGTAACTCAGCGACGATTCCCGCTATCAGACGGTTTTAAAAATAAGACACGTAGAGAGAGCTGGTTTATCTAGATGCAGACAACATGACGTACAAATACGAAACTCGTTAGTTAGTTGCGACGACTTGGAATATTTTATCGCTTTCAAGTTTTGGATATTATTATCCGATAGAAGCTGCTTCGAACACTTTTTACCATCGAAAGGTCGAATACATTTAATTTTGTACGCAGTGTTATTCATGTTGTTGCTGGACCTTAACACCAACAGTTATTTCGTTTAACCACTTATTTATTCACTTAAAAACTGTTTTACCTTTGTTATACTAAACGAAGGTCATAAATACGGTCCAAAAACGCAAAATAGATCCAAGATCCGGAGGGCCAAATCGTATATACCATTCGACTCAGCTCGACGAACAGAGCAATATCTGGTTGTGTGTATGTGTGGGTGTATGTGTGTGTGTGTGTGTGTGTATGTATGTTGTCTGTATGCATGTGCCGCAAAAAACTAACGCACCTTTCTTACAGAACGCAATATCCGATTTTGATGATCTTATACGCAAACGAAAGCTACTGTTCTCCCCCAGAATGCTACCGAGTGGATTTTCGATTAGTGGCTTAGATTTTGAGTTATTGATCAAAGAGTATTTTTTATATGAGACATTTAACTTTTAAGGCAAAATGAATGGCACGGAGGGCCATGTGTTGTATACCAATCGACTCAGATCGACGAACTGAACAATTTCTGTATGTATGTGAATGTGTGCCTGTATGTATTAGGGTGGGGAAAAATGATCGATTTTCCAGAACCAAGTTTTTTTGGTTCCTTTTGGGATCCCAAACAACCCTAAACTTACTTGAAGTCGATTGGTCTTGTCTCCGCTTGGCGCATTGCATTTCAAATTTAAATGAAAATCTATATGGGTAAACCTACTTTTTTTGCATTTACCTTTCTAGAGATATGCTCTAATAATGCACTACATTATGTTAAAGTATAGTATTTTAGATGCCTAACAACTTTGCCAAAGACACTGAAGAGCTAGGATGTCCATAAGAAGAGCTATTGATATTCAAAGTTGAGTATGTCGATTTGAATGCAGAAAATCTTCTTTTCTGCCAACATTACCAATGTACCGGCATCAGTAGGATTCCCATCAGAAGTAACCTGTCGTAACGAGTATATACACTCAGCTGGATTAAGTAAACGAAGTTAGGTCAATATTCTAGGCGTAGATAGAATCTACAACGTGTTTCAGAGGTAACTTCTGATGGAAATCTGACTGACGCCGGTACACTGGCAGTGTTGGCAGAAAAATGATTTGCAACATAAATTTCGACATATTCAACTTTGAACAGCTCTAGTATTTATTTTTGGGACACCCTAACTCTTTGATGTCTTAGGCCAAGTTGTTAGGCATCAAAAAACCTACCGTTTGAAGTCATGAAACCTACGGTTTGAGCCATTTTGAGCTCTTTAGAGTGGAAAATGCAAAAAAGTTGGGTTTTCCATACAAATCTCCATATTAATTAAAAATGCAATGCGCCAAGCGGAGACAAAACCAATCGACTTGCAATAAATTCAGGATTGTTCGGGGCCCCAAACAGAACAAAAAAAACTTGTTTCTGGCTTTCTGCTATCAAATTTCGTTATTTCATTTAACGATTCCCCACCCTAGTATGTATTGATGTGTAAAAATGTTGTTTATATGTGTAGTATATCAAAATCGAAAGAAAAAATAACAAAAAAAAAACCCTTTTCACAGTACGCATATTCCGATTTTGATGTTCGCATGCTCAAATGAAAGCCCCGGAGCTCTTTGAAAATCATACTGAGTGCGATTTTTTATTGGTTGCTTGAACTGTAGAGTTTTGACCAAAGTATAATTTAGACATGGGATATTTTACTTTCTGGATAATTTATCTCTCTCTCCATGCTTTTTCTTCTTCTCTCTCCCTCTTTTTTCGTATCGCTATTTATTTCTCAAAGGAAAGCAACAATCATCGACAACTTTGCATAATTTATACACTTTTCGTAGTGCGTCTTAACTGGTGTAAATAAATTATTTTTAGAGCAAATTGTAATGCTTACTTAGCTTCTTTTCTTGCTTGCGAAGCTTCCGTCCACACTTTCTTTAAAATATATAATCAATTGTACGTTGAACCCAGATTTGCGTAAAATAAGAAGCTTTTACAGCTTTCGGGGAGCATTGAAGCAAAACCTGATCCCACAGTGTGCAAATGTAACACAATTAGCAATGCAGGTATTGCAGATGCAGAGAATCTGAAAAAAAAATCGCTGTTTTGTTTGCAATGCTACGTTTTGAACAGCTGGAAAATTTTTCAGTTGAACTTTTATTTGATGTTTAATATTAGGTTTTAAATATACTTTTAACTCGTGACTAAGAATTTGAAAAATTGTGAACATCGAGATGCGATCATTTGTAGTTTGATGAAACTGAAGCAACTTAACATGGCTATACACGTTTACTAGTGTGCACAGGTGGAAAGTCACTTATTCCTATGATATGATACACTACGCTCATATAAGATATAAATATTGAATTTTTATTTAAGACAAAGTGTAAATATGTTATTCCATTTCTCGTTATCGCAGGAAGTTTTATGAAGTCTTTATTTCGGATCCAAATCTCTCAAATGTCGCGAAATCCTTCATTTTCAGATTATGCATTTGAGATAAAATTGAATTGACAACTTTCGTCAATGGTTAAATTTTGTTTGTTTGTAATGCTGATCTGAGGTTAGTAGAAGTTTGCTTCAATTCGTAAAAAAGACTTAATGCTGATTCATAATTCTAGGTCCTGCGATTTCTGAAAATAATGCGAATGTGGTATTTAAACCTGGATTATGTGGAATTAAAAAATTAAAACTGCCTCGAACTAACATACATATTTGCTGTTCTAGTATGAAATCATCATCTTTGTTATCTATTACTATTTACTGTTTACTGTTTCTGTTTATTTAAAAAAAATATGTTGCTCCTATCCAGCATTTGAAAATTGGTTCTCGATTGAAAAAATAAGACTCATATACTCTAGTGATAACATCCATAATATTTGCAAAAACCACGTCAAGCTATAGTTCAAAGATCGTCTTTGGTTCACCTTCTAAAAATTATCTTTCGAATTCATTTTATTCATAATTGAAATTGGATTGACGTTGTAAATGTCTATCTCATTATATCATGTCGAAAATATGGGAATAAACCACGCTCAACAGTTGAAATAACTTAATCCTCTAGTACCCAAATTAATTTTTAGACGGACTTCGAAAAAATCACTATAGAGCCTTATAAATTTTTTTTAAGTCCTTATTGAAGCTTTTTAGAGGTTTGACTGAAGACCGTCTAGAGGCGGCACTAGGCACTAGAGAGTTAAGCACGAAAAATACCTTTACGTGCTGTTTTCTCAACTTGATGAAAATGAAGATTGGACTGATATGCGATTATAGGCAGCCTTATAAGTATACAATTATATTTAGTATAACAAAGGTTTCTGCACCACTAGGTGGATTAATTTAGGTTTTATATATAGTTGTTGCTACTGCTAAAAGTAATAAAGTTACGCGCTTGTATGCATTTTTCCAGGGGAACATACAAACAAGAGCCGCATTGTATGTGTAAGTGAGACATCATCTGCTGTGTTAGTATTGATGCAGCGATCTAATTCATTTAAGTCACGACAGTGTGTGTTGTAAATCGACTGGAGATGAGCATAATTTTTCATTTACCTTTTCAAGTAGTGAGTAAAAGTTTTGCAAGTAGTCGTAACGGTTATTATTAGATACTCGTGATCTTGCAACATGTGCAAATTTTATAACAGTAAGGGTTGTTACTCAACAGGAGAAGAATTTTATTACTTGTAAAGTAATAGATTTGTTACACGAAGGAAAATATTTTTTTATTACTCTCCAAGTAATAAGCTAAAGTTCATTAAGCAGACAACGTGTGCAGTAGGGAAAGTGAAAAATAAGCGAACTGGAAACATGATACAGATTTGGAAAAATACACTAAAGTCGCTGTTTACGCTGGGGATACGTGCCGCGTAAAAAAACCGCGTAAATTCCGGAATCCGCGTGAAAAATGCGTAAATTCCGGAATCCGCGTAAAAAACCGCGTAAATTCCGGAATCCGCGTAAAAAATTGCGTAAGTTCCGGAATACGCGTAAAAAACCGCGTAAATTCCGGAATCCGCGCAAAAAAACCCGCGTAAATTCTTCAATATGAGTGAAGAGAAACCGAAATCCGCGCAAAAAAATTACCGCGTAAATTCCGGAATCCGCGTAAAAAGCGACTTTAATGTATACCGCATCCAGCCGGGACTTCAACCCGCAATCTCCGGGATTGCGGGTTCAAGTCCCGTCGGGATGCGGTATATTTTTCCAAATCTGTCTCATTTTTCTAGTTCGCTTATTTTTCGCTTTCCCTACTGCACACACTGTCTCCTTGATGAACTTGATTGTTAACGGATAAAAGCCGTTGTTAAAAATAGAAATTTAGTTCGGACAATAAGTTGAACTTTTGCGTGTAGTTATAGCAGCTATTTGGCTGGGGAATAATATAGGTAGGTATGACAGCATGGCAGGTATAATCGATTAAATAGTTAATTTTACGACACAAACAGCGCGTTGGATTTGTATCATGCAATAATAATTAATAACAACAACAGAAAAAAATCCTTAAAAATAAGTTCTGAATGAAAATGATAAAATAATCGAACGTTCATAACTTTTATGTTTTTCATTTTACCATCATCAAATTTTGACAGATAGTAGTACATATTGTCGTCTTCAATGCGTAGAAAAAAGAGATTTTTAAAAAAGGTACTTTTTATGATATTTTAGATTTTGTGACAATTTGGAATGTTTGGCCCAAAAAAAAATTTTTTTACGATGCATATTTTTTTTTAGAATCGCAATTTTATTGCCTACAACTTTGCTGAGAATACCTTTTCAATCAAACAAGTGGTTTTTCTGATACAAAATGTATTATTCATCAGTCACATTTTTGTATGGGCCCTTCTGAAACAGCAGTCGTGAGTCTACATGAAAAACTGATAGTATAGAATGACCTCTTTATCAACTGGGAACAACTGTGCAAAGTTTCAGCGTAATCGAAAAGGACATCCTAAAAATTTATTCATTTTTATTTATTTTCCATGCAATCCATCGCATATGAAAATGACAATATCTCAGTCCCCGGTAAGATATCAAGGATCTTTGTTTATGTAAATTTTTCATTTTTTGACTGGAATTTTTGTTTATGTGTTGTGAAGGTTTTTTTTTAAATTATGGGAAAAATTTACTCTTTTGTTTAATTAAATTTAATTAAATTTACTTTATTGCTATACTGAAACAAACCATGTGAAATAATCAAAAATACCCATACAAAAATAAAAAAAAACCTAAATTAATCCACCTAGCGGTCAGGCTCAGCCTTTCTCATTCAAACTTATTATTTGTAAAAATAGATTTACATGAATGCTTAAATCCAATAAAGGTATATTCACTCTTTGGGTTCTAAAATATTGATGTTGTAATCTTCTTCTTCTATCTTCTATCTTCTATCTTCTATCTTCTATTTATATAAAAAAGAAGTTTTGTATGTATGTATGTATGTATGTTCCAGCATAACTCTCGAAGGCCTGAACCGATTTCAACCAAACTTGGCATATGTGTTCTTTGTACAAAGGAAGTGGTCATAGTAATATTGATTAGTGGGAGGGGTCACCCTTAAAGAAGGAGGGGGTCAAAAGTAATTAATTTTCATACATAATGGAAACCTTTCGTTGAAATTTGATGATTTTCGGGTTCTTGGCCATATTTGGAGGCCGGAAGTTGATGTCCAGAGACCGAAACATGATGCTTGATGCCATTTTTAATCCAAGATGGCGTCTTCCGATTCCTGGGAAGCCATTCAAAACTGTGTAAAACGCTCACAAACCCCCCAATGTTGATATTTTCGGAGCAAAAATGACTCTTAAGAACCGGTTATCGGTGTCTGACGATACTTTAATTAATTAATTATTTAATTGAATGTTATACTTGGCAATATGGGTATTTTCGGAATCTGAATGACGTCGTCATACTAAAATCGATCATATATTGCCACATATTGGCCTTTTTTGAAACGTAGTGACGTCTGTTTGCAGCCGAAAATCGGCTTTCGTGCAAATGTTTCTAAAGAAGTGTTTCAAAACATCCAACCTGCTTTGATCCGTTTTTGGAACGATTTCTTGACAGATTTCTTGCATAATTTGATAACGAAGAGTCCAATCTAGTGTTTTGGATAAAAATATGTTTGGATGTATTTTCACAATATTATGGATTTATCGCGGTTGGTTTTCATAATCAATCACTTATTTCATAAAATAGATATATTATTTGGAATGATGAGCTAGAAAGAAATATATGGAAATATAGATTATACAAAAAGCAGAAATTTTTACACGAGCAAGGCCGGGTACATTCAGCAAGTTGAAGTATAAAATATAAAATTTGACGTAATGTTAGTGCTCAAGAAATAGCGAAATAAAAGAAATTACTCTTAATTTTGAACAACTCAATCACGAGCGATACCGGGAACGTTCAAATAGTACGATACCACATTTATGTTGAGGCCATATATATTGATCAAAGCAGGTATAGTGTTAAATAGTCTTTAAATTTCTTTTCTTTCTAAAATTTTTGAACAGCATATCAAACTGTTATGAAGTTTGTTATTTGTAAGTTTGAGAGATGACTCATTTGTATGACACTAGTTATGTTCAAATAAGTCGTGTAATACTTGAGATAATAGACTTTCGTTGTTTTAACAATTTAATACATAACGGTTAATTAAGTTCGATTACAATCAAATGAAAAAGGAACGTATAGGGCAGCCAAACTTTGAAACCACGTGTTCAATCATAATCCATTAGTTAACCCTTAACTAGCCCGTTCATCTGATATCAATATTGTTCAAATCGGTTGTGTAGTTTCTAAGATAATCAAGTTTCGTGATTTTCACATTTCGATACATTACAGACGAAGTTACAGTCCGATTACAGAAAAATTCAATAGGGTGTTATAAGGCTGCTAGACCTTTCATTTGACACTTATTTTGTGGAAATCTGTCCAGTCATCTCTGAGAAACATAAGTGAGATTAAATAGTCTCCAGAACACGTTTCTTTCCATAACTTCTAAACCAAATGTTCAATCTTCATAAAATTCAAAAGTAAAGGGTTGTTTATGTGGCCCGTTCATTTAAAATCAATTGTGTTAAAATCGGTTGTGTAGTTTCTGAGATATTGATATTCCGTGATTTTTACATTTTGATACATAACCTCTAAACTAGAAATCAGATTACAATAAAATTCAATAGGAACTTATAGGGCAACTTGACCTTCCATACTCAATTAATTTCATTGAAATCGGTTCAGCCATCTCTGAGAAAATCGAGTGAGATTGGGAGAGCGTTACACACACATACACACACATACAGAAAATGCTCAGCTCGCCAAACTAAGCCGAGTGATATACGACATTCGGCCCTTTTGAGCACTTTAGTTTTTGTAGTGATTGCTATACCTTTCTAGGAGAAAGGCAAAAAGTGAAATGATCGAAATGACTTTTAATTTCAACTTCAATCCCGAGCAAGGCCGCAAACATGGAAATAGTACAATATCAAATTTAAATGATGTTGAGGCCACATATTTTAATCGTAGCTATAGTTTTAAACAGTCTGCGGGTTACGTTTCTTCCTTTAACTTTCAAACCACATGTTTAAACATTATGATAATTATTGTTTAAGGGTTTAAAAGCCCATTGATTTGAATTCAACTATGTTCGTAGCTTTTGAGATATAAGAGCGATTTTCACATTCTGATGCAGCGCCAAAACTAAAAGTTTGATTACAGTGAAATTCAATAGGAACCTAAGCGGCAAATAGACCCTCCATTTGACACCAAAATAGAAAGAATCGGTCAGACCATCTCTGAGAAAAGTGAGTGCGAAAAAAAAACCTAAATTAATCCACCTAGCGGTCAGACCCAGCCTTTCTCATTCAACCTTCATTTGTAAAAATAGAATATATATTCGCTCTTTAGGTTCTTGAATATTGGTGTTGTAATCTATACATATAATAGGTTCTAAAATATTGATGTTGTAATCTATACATATAAAAATGCGTCCGGTCTGTCTGCCTGTCTGTCTGATCCAAATAGGCTCGAGAATTACCGAGTCGATCGACGTGAAATTTTGTTTAGGGATTTTTGGTGCCAATAAAGATTCCTATGATAGTTTGAGACCCCTCCCTCTTCTGGAAGGGAGGGGTCCCATACAAATGAAACATAAATTTCTGCACAACTTAAGAACAAACCAAGCAAATTAAACCGAAATTGGCATGTGGATGTTTTAAGGGGTTACAAATATGTCTATAATAGTTGGACGCCACTCCCATTTCTGGAAGGGAGTGTTCTATACAGATGAAACACAAATTTCTGCACATCTCAAGAACTAACCGAATAAATGGAACCAAATTTAGCGTGTGGATGTTTTAAGAGGTAACAAATATGTTCCATAATCGACCTTAGGCAACATTTTAGATTGTAAGATGGCATCTTCTGGTTTCTGGAAATCAGCCAAAAATGGCCGATTTCCACCCAATATAACATCCGGATCTAGCATGATACACGGGAGCTGAAATCGACCACAGATACCATTTTGAATTCTAAGATGGCGACTTCCGGTATTGGGTGTTATTCGATCATTTTCGGCTGTTTCCCAGGAACATGTGATTCTAGTATATATATAGAATTAAGGCGATGTACAGAAGCCAAAAGTCGAGGATGTTGTCATTTCGATAAAACCAATCATTTCAAAAGATTTGTTATTCGACTTTGATCATATCATATGACCGATTCGTCGTGCATTTTCAGATTTTAAACACATCGCAAGGAATCAATGAATTTGGAACGTTCAAATAGTACTATACCACATTTAAAAAATGTTGAGGCCACATATATCGATCAAAGCAGGTGTAGTTTTAAATATTTTAATTTCTTTTCTTTCCATAACTTTTGAGCCACATCAAATTGTAATGAAGCTTGTTATCTGTAAGTTCGAGAGATGACTCGTTCGTATGACACTAGTTATGCTCAAATAAGTCATGTAATCTTTGAGATAATAGACTTTCGTTGATTTATTAACAATTTAATACATAACGGTTGCTTAAGTTCGATTATAATCAAATGAAAATAGGGCAGCCTAACTTTGAAACCACGTGTACAATCATAATTCATCAGTTAACCTTAAACTAGCCCGCTTATCTGATAATAATATTGATCAAATCCGTTGTGTAGTTTCTGAGATAATGAAGTTTCGTGATTTTCACATTTTGGTACATTACAGACGAAGTTACAGTTCGATTACAGCAAAATTCAATAGGGTGTCATGAGGCAGCTAGACCTTTCATTTGACACTAAATTTGTGGAAATAGGGTCAGCCATCTCTGAGAAAAGTGAGTGAGTTCAAGTAGTCTTCGGAATATGCTGGATTTCACATTTTCAAACATAATAGGCAAAGTAATAGTCTGATTGCAAAACAAATCAATAGGGTCTTATGGGGCAACTAGACCTTCCATTTGACATTGATTCTATGAAAATCGGTTCAGCCATCTCTGAGAAACATGAGTGAGATTAAGTAGTCACGTTTCTTGTCATAACTTTCGAACTACAAGTTCAATCTTCATGAAAGTCAAAAGTTAAGGGTATTTTAGGTAGCCCGTTCACTTGAAACCTATTTTGTTCAAATCGGTTGTGTAGTTTTTGAGATAATGATGTTTCATGATTTTTACATTTTCATACATTACCTCAGATCCAAAAATCCGATTACAATGAAATTTAATAAGGTCTTATGGGACAACGAGACCTTTCATTTGCAATTAATTTCATGAAAATCGGTCCAGCCATCTCTGAGAAAAGTGAGTGAGAATAAAAATCTGCACATACACACACACACATACAGAAAATGCTCAGCCCGTCGAGCTGAGTCGAGTGATATATGCCATTCGGCCCTTTGGAGCCCTTTTTACTTTCAGTTTTGCAAGTGATTGCTATACCATTCTAGGAGAAAGGCAAAAAATATATAAAATATCCTGTTTTATTTTACTACCTGAAAGTTAGAAGGCGATTGGTTGAATGAATGGAAAATACCAATTTTTTTGTGATGCAATTTGGTCCCGGACACCCTTTACCCAATCCAACGAATCTGCTTCAGAACAGTCCAGTCCTGTATGATTTCATGTTCCTTGGTGTGCAAAAACAACTGGAGAGTAACAAAATTTCAGTTGTCACCCGTTAGCTAATAACTGCACTGGTTACCTCGCAAAAACTACTACGATAGATCATTACCATGACCAATGTAAATGTTTCATCGCATAACGTTGATTTGCGAAATTCTTACGATAAATCTTCTTCTTCTTTTTCTATATCTATAAAATAGATGATACCCAGCCCGCGTTGCTGCGCCTCTTAGTTTGTAACGACAATTATGTATTTCTGGAATGTGCCATAATTTCAAACATGTATTACCATGCAATAAAAACCTAAATTAATCCACCTAGCGGTCAGACTTATTATTTGTAAAAATAGATTTACATGAATGCTTAAATCCAATAAATGTTTATCCACTTTTTGGGTTCTAAAATATTGATGTTGTAATTAAAGTATTAAATATGAAATTTGACGTAATGTTAGTACTTAAGAAATAGCGAAATAAAAGCAATGACTCTTAATTTCGAACAATTTAATCACGAGCGATGCCGGAAACGTTCAGATAGTACGATACCACATTTAAATCATGTTGAGGCCATATATATTGATCGAAGCAGGTAAAGTGTTGAACAGTCTTTGAATTTCTTTTCTTTCTAAAACTTTTAAACAGCATATCAAATTGTTATGAAGTTTGTTATTTGTAAGTTTGAGAGATGACTCATTTGTATGACACTAGTTATGTTCAAATAAGTCGTGTAATACTTGAGATAACAGACTTTCGTTGTTTTACAAATTAAACATAACGCTTGCTTAAGTTTGTTTACAATCAAATGAAAAGGTAACGTATGGGGCAGCCAAACTTTGAAACCATGTGTTCAATCATAATTCATCAGTTAACCCTTAACTAGCCCGTTCATCTGATATCAATGTTGTTCAAATCGGTTGTGTAGTTTCTAAGATAATGAAGTTTCGTGATTTTCACATTTCGATACATTACAGACGAAGTTACAGTCCGATTACTGCAAAATTGAATAGGGTGTTATGAGGTAGTTAGTCCTTTTATTTGATACTAATTCTGTGGAAATCGGGTCAACCATCTCTGAGAAATATGAGTGAGTCCAAGTAAGTTGTCTTGGAATATGTTTCTTTTCATAGCTGGATTCCACATTTTTAAACATAACAGGCGAAGTAATAATCCGTTTGTAAAAAAAATCATGAGGGTCTTATGGGGCAACAAGGCCTTTCATATGACACTTATTTTATAAAAATCGGGCCAGCCATCTCTGAGAAACATAAGTGCGATTAAATAGTCTCCAGAACACGTTTCTTTCCATAACTGCTGAACCACATGTTCAATCTTCATAAAATTCAACAGTTAAGGGTTTTTAAGGTAGCCCGTTCATTTGAAACTAATTTTGATCAAATCAGATGTGTGCTTTCTGAGATATTGATGTTTCGTGATTTTTACACTTTGATACATAATCTCTAAACTAGAAATCAGATTACAATAAAATTCAATAGGGTCTTATAGGGCAACTAGACCTTTATTTGCAATTAATTTCATTGAAATCTGTTCGGTCAGACCATCTCTGAGAATAGTGAGTGCGAAAAAAGGTGCACATACACACGTACACACCCACACACAAACATATACACCTATACATGCTTATATGCAGAAAATGCTCGATTCATCTAACTGAGTCGAGTAGTATATGACATTCGGCCGTTTGGATCACTTTTCCACCTTTTAATTAGCCAGTGATCGTTAGAAGAAAGTCAATATGTTTACTTTCATTATGTGATTTCACATTTTTTTGAACAACGGACAAAGTTACAATCCGATCACAATGAAATTCAATAGCAACCTATGGGGCAACTAGACCTTTCATTTGACACTAATTTTGTGGAAATCGGTTCAGCCATCTCTGAGAAAAGTGGGTGAGTTTAAACAACCTCAGGATAACTTTTCTTTACATAACTTTTGAACCATATGTTCAATCATAACGAAATTTAAAAGTAAAGAGTTTTGGAGACAGCCCGATCATGTCCACCTGTTTCATTGAAATCGGTTGTGTGGTTTCTGAGATATTGATGTTTCGTGATTTTTACATTTTGATACATAACCTCTAATCTAAAAATCCGATTACAATGAAATTTAATAGCAACCTATGCAACTAGACCTTTCATTTGCAATTAATTTTATGAAAATCGGTCCAGTCATCTCTGAGAAAAGTGAGTGAGAAAAAAAAGTTGCACATACACACACATACACACATACATACAGAAAATGCTCAGTTCGTTGAAAGGAGTCGAGTGATATATGACATTAGGTCATTGGAACCACTTTTATACCTTTGGTTTTTCCAGTGATTGCTATACCTTTTAAGGAGAAAGGCAAAACATGAAAGAATGTTGGAACCGAAAAGAATTGCAAAAAGTGCAAAACAGCTCAGTCATTTCTTCTTAAATTACGTTTTGGCAGCCTGAAAACAATTGTTTAGAAAGTCGAAGCGTTCTACAAGAATACTATAAATAACATTACTTTCAATTTAGGGTTTGTTTTTAGGTTTGTTACTACCCCACTTTTGCTGGTTACCTTAAACGCTGAATTATAAAGCTATCTCGACGCTGCGCCTGCTACCGTTTTCTACTACTTTAACAATGCCGACCATAACAGTGTACCCGAGTTTTTATCAGGTCGACTGGAATGCTATCTTGGATTCCGTCAATGCCGAACACAGCGCTCAAATTTTCTCCAAAGTGCTGATTTTATGCCATTGATAGATAGGACATCTCAAAACCACCATCTTGCGTGTCGACAGCCGTGGTAGTTGAAATCCGAAGCTGCTTTGAACAAAATTACCAAGCACCGTACACTGTTCCTAAAACGTCAATATCTGTAGCGAAATTATGCTTCATCCGATACAAGCAAAAATTACAGAGAAAGCTCTATTCTTGTCTCAGGCATTTTTTTTTGAAAAATACCATCAATGTGTGCGCTATTATGTTTTTGCATGCATGCTGTACTGCCCATAAAAGCATAAGAGTCCCATATGACTTTTAGGCAAATTTTAGTTTATACTGTCAATGTATCTAATTTTATTCAAATTTTCGTATGCCTTAATAAAATTTGAAAGTTTGTTCTGCAAAATACTGGAAAAATACCAAACCTTGTCTGTCCCCTATTGAAAGTAAAGGCATACGAGTCCCATCTTAAGTATATCCTTCAAGCATCTGGAATGAGTGGAATTAAAGTGTTCAGTAGTGTGGCCTTACGGTCTGTATCGATTTCTCGTGAACTGTTTGATGATGATGCTGATTGTAGACTCTATGTCGAACGAGGTTTCATCTATCAGCTTTAGTTGCTTTTAGGTAAGTAACATGCACCGGTCCATGTTGCAATCTGTTGAAACCAAACCATCATATTGCAATTCATATGATCCAATGTGGCCATTTCAAAAGAATTTGGATTGAATAAACTGTTCACATGACATACACAATAAACAATTATAATAAATGCCTTTGCTTTTATTTTTCATATATAGAGAGAAAATTAAGGTAAACGAGTCCCATCATTTATTTCCAACCCTGGAATTCATGCAAAAGTTCTTAGAACTCATGGAAATATATAATGTTCCACCTCATAAACATACAGTTGAATAAAACATACTTTTTGTCAAATCATAGTTATTTGCATCAAATTCAAGATTAGAACTTCAATTGCAATTTTCTCAATTGTGAGCATTTCCATATGATCTCTTATGCTTTTATGGGCAGTGTAATGAGAGATAAAAAAGTGAATAAAATTAAGAGTTGTTTTTCAAAAACATTCATTTGCTTGAAGTCATGGGTTATTTCAATTTATTCATATATTATATTAACAATATATAACTTCAATATAAATAAAATCGTATTAAACATGATTGTTTCAACCATTTGTAGGATTGCTTGTGAAATATCGCAGAAAAAAACGCTTGAAAAATTTATACAACACATGCCCAGGGTACGCATAGAAGTAATCAAAGCAAATTGGAGATGTTTGGAGTCGAAGATCTAATTTTTGATCACACAAATATAATTGTTTAGTTGCAGGAAACTGCTTTGATTCTCGTGATAAACTCAGTTCATAATGCTCAAAACTAGTGGTCTGATTCCCAACAAATCTTTTCATAAACCAAAAGCCCTTGATTGAATAACTAACCTGAAGACCGCAGCTTTCTGAATGGTTGAATTCACGAGATGAAGTTTCTAGAAAAGGTATGACTTAATGCACACCAGCTCCACGTTGTGGCAGAATTGTGTACGTAACTTATAGCCAACCAGAAGCCATTGATCTTCTGAACCACTTTCCCGAAGACCTATTAGATACTATCCGAGGGAGTTTTAAGTAGGACAATGAGTTCTTGCTGTTTATTCATAGATGGTGCCAGTAGGCTTGTTATTCTTCTTAGTAAGTGAAGAGAACGGAGATAGAATTAACCGCCCCTTCTTCTATGAACGTATGAGTGCTGTGTGAGTAACAATTTTTAGCACCACACTTCTTTTTCTGCTTCTTGCTGAGCTTCTACCAATCGTAGAATAAAAAACCCACTTGCTGCTTACATCACAGCCGAGCCAAACTAGAGTAATGGTGAATGTGATAATACACAATAGTAAACCGCAGTGTGCACTGCTAAGATAATACAAAGGAGATAACTTGAGTTTTATCGTAGAATAATTTGATGTGGAGTGATGCCTGGGTTTTTTTTTTGAGTTTCGAGATGCAAAGCGAACGCAAACTATTTTCCTACCTAGATACTTACTTACTTTATAAGTCTAGAGCCATGGGGGCTTGTACCGTATCCAGAATTTTTCCTACACTCTTCTTGATCCTGGAATACTCGCCGTCAATTTCCTAAGCTTCCCGACCCTCACTTATCCGCTTAAACCTAATCAAGCCACTTAGCACGTTGGGCCTCTCTTCCTCGGGCCGTTGGGATCATTGAAGAGAACCGATTCTAACACACTGTCATCCGGCATCCTCGCGACATGTCCTTCCCATCGCAGCCTCCCGATCTTCGTTAGGTTCACAATGGGAATCTTTCCAAGTAGTGCCTGCTCTTCGCTTTCGGTTTGTACACCACCAAATATTATCTGCAACACTTCCCTTTAAAATATGGCCAGTGCGCATTTGTCCTCCGTTAGCAGCGACACGGTTTCAAGCCCATACAAAACTTTAGTTTTTGTCAATCGTCAGCTTCGTGTGGGGCCTTATGCTCCTGGACTGAAGTATCCTGCGAAGGCCAAAGCAGGCCCGATTTCCAGCATGAAAAAGTTGTTGCATCCCCTTACTTGCTTTATTGTTGGCGGTTACTAGAGAAAAACGGCGACTGAAGCGCATAGAGAGTTAAAAAAAGTTTACCGAAATGTTGCTCTAAGTGAAACAACGAGCCGTGATTGGTTCCTCAGCTTTTATGATGGTATTTCCGATGATGACGATTGTCCGCGTGGGGGTAGGCCTAAATGCTCCGAAGATGCTGATTTGGAGGAATTGTTCGACAAGGTTCCATGTCAAACTCAGGAGTAGCTTGCTTCTGTATTATGAGCTACACGCCAAACCACTTATAAGCAGTTGCATGCTTTGGGAATGATTCAAAACCAAAGAACTTGGGTTTCTTATGATTTAAAGCCGATGATAAGCGTAGTTTTTTTCGCCTAGAAACAACTGCTCTAGTGGCGAAGAAGGAAAAGATTTCTTCGTCGCATCGTAACGGGTGGCAATCCAAAGAAAATAAAGTTATGACCACTGCACGATCATGCCCCTTCGTCTTCCGTTAGGTTTATTAAGGAACGGTACCGACGAGCAATGTGCGGAAAATAGCCACAATACTAGCCGGGGCACAAAAAAGTGGTTCTACTACATGACAACGCTCTACCTCATACTGCCTTAGCAGAGCAAAGCTTTGGTGCTACATTCCGATCCGAACTCATTATTTTGTTTGATTATACACAAACTTCGCAGTCAGCCGTTAAGTGTACAGGACGAATGTGGTACTACTTCTACTGATACTAACAGTGTCTTCAGAGTCGAGATCCGAACCTACAAAAACTGGTTTGTTGGACCAGTACTGTACCTCGAGACCAGCTGGAAGGGCCTCATACTGCCAAAGAGAAGTTGCAAAACATTGAAAAATGCCTTGTGAAAATAGCAGTGAAGAACAATTCAAGCTGTATAACACTGTATATAGCTGTACATACTGGAACTAGCATGAAAACACATGAATTTGCATACACTGGGGTCGCTTTTTCCGCGGTTGGTTGTACCGCATTTGAAAGATTAGATTCGATATATTTATACTAAACTTATTTGATACCGTGTACAAATAATCTTCCGAATCGAGTAAAAATAATCCGCGTTATTGTAAAAATATCTCGTTTAAAAAAACGCATAGAACCAACCCGCGTAAAAAGCGACCCCAGTGTACTTGTTTCAGATTTGCTTAAACTTAGATAAGAGATGAGAGAGTTCTGACAAAGAGAAAATAAGGCTACCACTGTTATGCTGAATGTACTTTGTCATCTCTCTATTCGACAGTCTGTCTGAAATAGAGATGATCATTGTAAAAAAATGATAATTCATAAATTCACACAGTTAGCGGAGGAACCCACAAAAAGAAAGAATCAATAAAAGCGACATCGAGGGACGAAGGGAATAAGTGCATTATACAGAGTTTATTCGACAGCTAGACAAGGAGGAAAAATTGGCGTTTTTGTTCATAGCAACTTGAACGAATTTTAGATTTGAATTGCACCTACATTTTTGTTTTACATATTTTCAACAGAAATTCAAATAGCACAGTCATTAAAATTTGTCAATTAAAACCGCTTCACTGGATTTTCTATTTCAAAATATTAATGCCGCTTCCATTTTATGTTTAATCTAAAAACAATAGATTTAAAATTATTTTCGATTTCCAATAGCTTCTGATCGATTTCCATTCCCCATGATCAAGTTGCATTCAATAAGGACCGAACATAATAAACGAGCTACCGTCCATCGCTGTTTACCACTCCCCAGTAAACTGCCGTGAGATGACAAAGTGACGTAAGTGCCACTTTCTCGAATATGAGTTTTTCATGCCAATTTGTTCATTTTTCGAAGACCTATCTTTTGGTATCTTCCTTTTCGTTGTTACTTATTCGTACGTTACATACAATAAAAAAAAAAACAAAGTGACGTTGGCACACATTTCCATACAAAAGTGACGAAGAATTCTTTCGTTTTTGGGCCGTACTGAAAAACTGATCACTTGGATCTACGTCACAATGTCATCTCACGGCAGAAGTAAGTGTAATCGCGTGCAGCAAATATATTCGTTCGGTATTCTTTAATAAAGTCATGATTCTCGACCGTAATGCCGCAATCGTTCTCGATTTAAACGTTATTGCCGGCAATAAACCTAGACCACAGATTGCACCATATTGCGGACGCATTTGTTTCCGTTATTTTCCCGAACGTAGTTCCGGTCCGGGCACCAGTGGAATTGCACCGAGGAGCGAATAATACGAAGTGGAGAGTGAAAGTATAGCCAATTTTGTTTGATGAACGGATGTCGGGTAGGAACATGTATAAGCTTCATCAACTTCTAGCGAAGCTGCCTGCCTGGTGTGCTGGGTTTACTGGTATTTGGTTGTTGCCAAACACCGGTCCGGTTTCTGGAAAAAGCGGGTTTTCGTGTTGACCGTTTGTAGTAGATTGTTTGTGGTGATATAATACGATGTTATTGCCCGCCAAATCCTCTTGGGTGTACGATTGGTTCTTGTACAATATCTTACACTTGCAGCACTTGTGCTTCGTATAGTTTAAGAAAAAAAAAAAAAGAAACGTGTTGGGAAGTGGTTTAAGTCACGTCCAGCATGACACTGGTTCAGATCTTTTTCTTTCAACTGTTGCTATGCTTATGTATAAAATATATATTTCTACAAAACATTTGAACTGATTTGGTTCGAAAAGACGTAGACGTATGGCATTTAGTTATGTTAAATTTTTTATTAAAAGAGAGTAAAGATAATAGATTTGAAATTGGACATATTTTTCACTTTTTTCGGTTTTAGATTTCACATCCCTGTGTAGCCGAACTTCCTGAGAGAAGTATTCTACTTCAAAATAGGACAGTGTAAGTGAAGAAGATTATTTGTTCGAGAGAGATAAAAAATAGTGAATTTTCAAGTTAATTTCAATTAAACTTCATCAGCTGAATACTGAAAAATTATTAATATTTTATGGTATGTAGTACCTAGCTATCAAAAAGAAGGGAACAAGGTTTTAACAATAAAAGGTGATTTTTCCGGGGTTTCCGAAAATTATTTTTGATATGTCTAAACCAATTGTCGTGGCCCACTTTTATTTCTTTGGTTACCTTGAATAAAAATTAATATCCAGAATTTTCCACTCCAATCGTCATAAATTTGAACGAAATTCACAACGTCTGAACAGACCCACGCAATTTTGTTTTGAAATAAATTCAACATCGGACGTCATACTGCTCACTACATTAATACAGTGAGCTTTGTATTTCCATCGACTCTCCAAACCATTCCAGTGAAACAACATCAACCACAAATGTTCTACATAACGGAATTTGTGGAATCTCGCACAGCGTATCATTGCGAGACTAAAATAAATTACCACCGCGAAAGCACATCGCCGCAAAACCTTGTCCGACTACCGCTTTCTGCAATCCCTACTGACCAACCATTTGTTGGCCGCTTGTCTGATTTACGCTTTTCACCTAAGCATTTCGATAGTCTGCTGGCACGAACCAGACGAGATTATCACTCTTGATTGGTAGCGCACAGATGCACACACACATAGACATACGCCCACATGTTCATACACCAACACTTACACCCGCACACATGTTCTCGCATTGACGAGCGAACAATCAAGCACCTCCAAAGGGTAATCCTAAAGCTAACCGATGGCAGTTTGATCGGAAACTTTTGTCGCGTTCTAGATGGAGCCGTCGAAAGATGTCCTACCTGGCCAGCATCACAGTTAAGCGACGACTAAACCGAATGCCGGCCCGTTGATAGTGGGCGACAGTTCGTGGCGTGTTTTGGTAGCGCGTTCACTCGGAGAGAATGAAAAGCTTTTTAGCCTCGTTGTGGGGTTGCCTACGCTATCGCAGATGTTCACTGGATGAATTACTGGTCGGGATGCTGTCAGTGGTGAATCAGGATCCACAGTTTGGACCATTTTTAATAGAATGTGTTTCGCAAGATGAAATTCCATACTATTGGTAATTTTAATGGAGGCGCTTGGTAATTGATTCAAATTGGTTTCCATTTAAAATACCAGGCGTTCGCTTTTTGAAGACGTACGAAGTCTCAACTCCAAGTTAAGATAATTTATTTTATTCTGTTTTTCCACACCTCGACTGCATTATTTTTGTTGGCAGTAACTTACGAAGTTATCAAAACCAAGAAACGAAGAAAACCGCAATTAAAATTCACTTGAAGCGATGAGTTTGTAATAACTAATTAATATCCAATTAAAATAGAAAACTTATTTCTTATTTTAGCTGATACCGCTGTCTTCTGCGTACGATTTTATTCGGTTTCAATGAGCGATGCAGTTCTATGAAAGAAAGATATATACAACAAAGTTGAATGTATCATTTTATCTCTGAACCGTTCGGAAAAGAGGCCGTGGAGTAAAAATTAGCAGAAACGCTAGAAAGATCAGCCTTGTAGGGCACGTCTGAGAGCTACTCGGCTTACAGCTGAAAGGAAGCGTAAGTCATAATCCTCTTGGGGGGAATGCAAGTTGGGGCTGATTCCGGTTGATGGCGAACGGTTATGCTTGAAACAACACTGACTGAACCACTCGCCAGTGCAGGCGGCACGGGTTGCAGAAATGATTACTATGTTTAACAGCGGCGGTTCTCGGGTGTTGAGTTTCAGGTCGGTACGGGTTGACGGGTAATGAAATTACCGCGTGGAATCTGGGAACTGCAACAACTCGGTTGCAATGCGAAACGGAAGCAGATAAATCAGCAGGAAACTTTTCGACGAGCAGGAAATGATGATGAACAAGAGGAAAAGTAATAATTTGCATTTAGTTTGAAACATGTGCATTCTTTCCGATGCGTTCATTCTGTGGGAATTAAGGTTTTGTTGAGGAAAGAAATGTTGTTTGGAGAAATATTCCACAGTCGTGGTAGAGGCCTCGAGTGAATCGTTAAAAATGACATACCGAAATTCTGTGCTTATAACTATTCAATAACTCTAGAATATAGTATGTTTCATCCAATTTGCGGTTGAAGTGTGACTAATAACGAAAAACGTGTTATTTGAAATTCAATCGAATTTTCAACCAGAACGACTGCCAAAGTTTGAACAGAGCGTAGAGCAAAAAACCAATTCAAACATTGTCGAATTTGAGTAAGTGCAACCAAAATGGCAATTTTAATTACGGTTTTTTTGCTTCACCGTGGTAATCTGACCACAGTTCTGCACAGGATACAGAGTCGAACAGACCCCTTGGGAATCCGGATCCTGGTCAGACTACACATTGCAACAGTTCTGGTGCACATCCGGAGACATGGCAGAGACAGTTACAGTGGATATATTTTCAATTAACCCGAACACCACGTACAGCTTTGAACGGAGACGGGAGAAAAAGTACATGTGCAAAAAGGACATACTGCAGACCGTCCGTCGGTACGCGAAAAAGCAATTAAATGGAATCAAAAATTGATGTAATTTCGTAATTTGCTACGCGATCGCCATCCATCCTGGCACGATAAGGTAGAACTTTTTTGGGCTAGACTAAGAAATATGTTGTACATGGGTTTAGTTAATGTTTCCGAACTGTATAGGTACGTTTTGTTAGATTCGATCTTTAGATTGAAACACTCATAGCGTCAATTTTGTTTTAACAATTCTGATGAGGTTTATGTTGGTAAACACACCTCTTAACCTTTTTCTGCCAAGCGAGAAAAAGTTAATTATACTTAAAATGCCATGATCTATGTCATAGCGTTTTAAATCGTTTGTTTTTAAATATCAATGACTAATTTTTCCACTCCCAACTGGAAGCACAAATTAGTTCAAATTTGTTATATGAATAACGCTAATAAACCGATAAACGTTCGCTGAACAAATGCTCAGCCTCAAATGCAAACAACTGCTCGTAGCGCACCCCCTCTCTCTCCTGACCACCATCCGATCTTTCTCCCATCACTTTATTTCGCTGCAAGCTAATCAGAATTTTCAATGCGCATTTTTTTCTCCCACTGCAAATCTCTCCATTTTGTATTATAATGGCACGTTTTGAATGGATATATTGGATGTGGTTTTCCCTGTGAATAAACATTACCGAGCCTGTTTATCTGCCATTTTTGTACCCGACCGAGCTGGGTGGGCTGTGTCAGTTTGCGTTTGCGCTCAAAAATAAACTATGCTTATGAATCGATGACAAAGCTTACTTCCGCCGGTTGCATAGTAGTGGAATCGTAATTTATTGTCCACTTTGCCTGGCAGTGGATATGAGCACCAATTTAGATAAATTAAATGCGGCATTGTTGCGAACGGTATTGCCTATTGCTGCGTTGATGGGAAAGTAATACTGGTCGGTCAGGTTCGGAAGGCATATATCCTACTTGAAATGGATAATTTAAAAATTAACTCATCGAGCAATTGCTGCGGTATAATGAAAATGCGTAATGAGGATATGATTTCAGTTTTTAATATATTGTGAAAATAAACAACAGGATTTGCACAGTCATTGACAGTAGAACTAACCAGCAAACTTTGATCATGATAAGTTGTAGTTATACAGCATTTCATATATAAACGATGAGAGGAGTGTTGGGGTGGATCTATTCAGAACATATCAAAAGATTATAGTTATCTATTAGTTTGTTTGAAATGCGCGTCGTTTGCACATTAATTAAAAGATTGCTTAATAATTTTGCATAACCATCATAGGAGGATTTCACAAACGATTTGTTGTCTGACTGCTGCTAAGTATGTGAGCAATTTGCATCAGTTTGACTGTAAGGTTGTGGTTGTACTTTGTAATTGATCAAGACACAAATAAACAAACAAAACGTCAGTGACTCGAGAAGTGGTTTTCCAAGTATCAAATTCGACCAGTTTTTTGAAGCTTTTAACTAAGCTTGTGACATATTCTAAAAACATTAAAAAAATCTTCACTCTGTTTTAACTGAAAAATGACGCGAAATTGGTATATTTTTTAAAACAAAAATAAAATAAACAAACGACCATTTTTACGAACTTTGGTGCCCTAGCAAGTACCAAAACGCGTCAACTTACGTGAGAGTGTAGTATAGAAATTGATCGCCGGGTTCGTCGCTTCAACTTTATGTTTACGAGAAAACTCATTTCAACAAGTCTCTGAAAATAAGTTAGTGGCTAGGGGCACCAAAATTAGCAGGAATAGTTGAATGGCTATAATCTTTCATGTTCTCCGGTTTGAGCTTTTGGAGTGCACCTGTATTGACCAGTGTAATCTATCATGACTTTTTTGGTAGTTTGAAATTATAAAAAACATGTCTGATCGAAGTGCGATTTAGAATAAAGTTAGTTGATTGGTAATCGACTAAACAAATTAAGTGCCGAAAATATGTGCTACAAAAAAAAATCATATTATTCTAAACTGATTATACAACAATTCTGAAGTAACTCAAAAATATTCATGAAACAAATCTAAAATGTTCCTGAAATAATTTTCGAAGATTTTAAATAATTCACTTTTTTTAGAACAGTTGCAAAATGAATTTAATAGATTCAGAAATTATCAAAAATGATTTCACAATTAGTAGAGTATGGCAGAGCATTTTATTCAAAAATAATTTAAAATTATTCAGAAATGAATCTACAATGGACGCATTTCGAGTCAACTTGATATTTCAAAACGGGTCAAGGAAAAAAAAAAGATTTTTTAATGAAACCTTTTCCATGAATTGTACGTTATTATTATATAAAGCACAGGCAAAGTGAAGCAGTGATAACTCAGGAGTATGCTGTTCCGATCATGATACAAATTCCATTACACTATTAATGCTAACTTCAAGGCGAATATTTCGCACAAGAAGTGTTTCTACAGAAAATTTTATGGTTTAGAAGCATTTTACTAAAAAATATACTGTATTTCCCGTATATTTGATTCCATTATCACTGCTAAAAAACAAGGCATGATATCAATCGCAATAAGAAATGGTGCTCTAAAATGGGCCATATTTTTAATTTTTTTCTATTTTTTTTAAATTCCTTATAAGGAATTATGTGATGATAACGGTCGATGTTTTAAATAACTTTTCGTTAAAGAGAGGAGCAATCACGCGTATGAAAAATAATTTCAACCATGGTACATTTTTGGACTGTTCATGAGAGAATGCCCTACACTGAAAAGAAAATCATTTTAAAAACAAAAAGTGTTCTAAAAAAGCTGGTCATTTCAAATTTCAAATAGTTGTCTAAGACTCTTCTGAATGAATAAAAGTAAGCACTCTTATTAAAGGAGTGTCCACTTTGATTTGTTCAGAAGAGTTTTATTCAAATAGATAGTCTATCTTTGTTGTTAATTTGACTTGTTTCAAAGGTAGTCTCGATGAAAGTTAGTGGATGGGGGAAAGCAGGCCCGGATTTGAGGGGGGGGGGGCAAGGGGGCAAATGCCCCCTATGTTAAAGTATAGTATTTTAGATGCCTAACAACTTTGCAGAAGGCACTGAAGAGCTAGGATGTTCACAGAAAGAGCTATAGCTGTTCAAAGTTGAGTATGTCGATTTAAAAGCAGAAAATCTTGTTTTCTGCCAACATTACCAATGTACCGGTGCCAGTAGGATTACCATCAGAAGTAACCTGTCGTAACGAGTATATACACTCAGCTGGATCAAACAAACAAAGTTAGGTCAATATTCTAGTCGTAGGTAGAATCTACAATGTGTTTCAGAGGTTACTTCTGATGGAAATCTGACTAACGCCGGTACACTGGCAGTGTTGGCGAAAATGATTTGCAACATAAATTTCGACATATTCAACTTTGAACAGCTCTAGTATTTATTTTTGGGACACCCTAGCTCTTTGATGTCTTCGGCCAAGTTGTTAGGCATCAAAAAACCTACCATTTGAAGTCATGAAACCTATGGTTTGAGCCACTTTGAGCTCTTTAGAATGCAAACCCGGCTTGCCAATTTGGCGACACCGTTCGGAATACGGAGCTAAATTATTAGGATCACGCCTAAGCGCGTAATTTTTTCTGTGACATCAACTTACAAAGAGCGTCCATATTACTGCCTTGTGGTATTCCAGGGGTATTAAAGAACGTCGAGAACAAGTAGGAGCTCAGCATCACGCGTAGTGTTCGACCACATAAACAGGATTTCGGCCAGCCGATGAACTGTTGCCAGCCGATTTTCAAATATACCTTAATCAAAAGCCAAAACACCCGACAATTTACTCTAAACATCCGAAAAAAAGGCGAAAAGCCATATTATTTTGGGATTTTGCATGAAAGGCCGCCTTTCTTAATAAAAACTGACACGAGTATCAAGATTACCAACGAATATCAAAGATTTATTGAATTCTGAGAGATTGCTGCCAACATGTGATCGTGTTGTCGCGAAATGTGTCAGTAATTTTGAAACGTTTCATAATTGACTAGATGACCCGGAAAACTTTGTCCCACCCATTACCCATAATTTTGAACATTTCAAATTGATTGATTACTTGCGATTTGTTTATAGTCGGCAAATGCATGACAAATCAAGTATTGTATACGATCAATGGACATCATTATGATTCCGGAAATATTTATATTGGATGGTACAGTCCCTCTACAATTATGGGTCAGTCAACGTGTTGTCTGAATATTCAAAAATGGATATAAAATCGGAAAATTCATCAACTACGAATGTTTTACTATCTATCTCTGAGTTCTGATGTGTACTTTCGATCAACAATTAGTTTCACTGCAGTTGATGCGTGTAAATCGATTGGGAAGGATAATTTCACTTACATAGCAAATGGCACAATCATGGGTCACTTTTGGTATTTAAAATCATTTAGTCTATAAAATCTTCAAAATACATAACATAAGTTGTTTGATTGTTGAAAAATCTTGTTAATAAGTTATTTTATTCAGTCTTGATGCATTATCATGTAAAAGTAATGGAAATAGCCAAGATATGGACTGACCCACAATTGTGCACCGCAAAACATAACATTACTATAATCATGGGTCACTTCACTTGTTGCACTGAGCAGAATTATAGTTTTTAGTGAAATTTTCAACTTTAAATCATTTTAATCGTATAAATGAGGCTCAGTTTCGTGAGAAAAGATGTATTTGTGTAAAAGTTACCCATAATTGTAGCTGACCCATAACTGTGGAGGCACAGTACAGGTAATCCTGTATCAACCCGCATAAATTACGGGTACCGGCCATGGCATTAGCAGCCTTAGGACTGGCTGAGCGTCGATTTCAGTATGTGTAACACAAATAAGACAGCTAAATTAATTCAATTACACAACTCACAAAAATCGTTCGATAGATAAATTAAAATAATGCCATTGATATGTTCTTATATAGAGACAATATAGACACAGCATGTATAAAGATAAAAACGAGGAAATGGTGGAGAAATTTTAATCGTTGTTCTTGCCGTCTCCAATAATAAATGAACACTAATCACTACCAAACTGCATCAAATTTCGGACACTTAAGCTATGCAAATTTGAAAATGGTAGATAGACAAACCGTCTCAGCACTGACTGTCACTTTTTTCAACGCCTGCTGATTCCCTGGAAGTGTTTCTTTTTTTGTTGGGTTTTAGCTACCGCGACCATAAATTAGATCTATTGTAGCATTCCCCAACTTTTTATTATCTGATCAGAGTAAAAAAATTACTATGAGAAGCAACTCTCAGCCCCTGATTTAGGTATGATCCCAATAAGGTATTATGTGCCGTATAAACTGCACTTATTAGGACAAGACTGCCAAATTTCAAAGGGCTGTAACAGTCCCTTATTGAAAAACATTGCTCTTTTGCTGTAAAGTGCTGGACAAATACATAATAAATGTGCTGAAAACTCGATTTCTTCATTACAAAAACGACAAATATCGTTGTCAGCCTTTTCAATTATTTTCAGATTATATTTGGCTGAACAATGCCCTGTAATTAGACCTATATAGGTGCATAGGTCTTTTTTAGATAGAGCAAGAATGTTGTGTGTGTTTGATGCATGTGGCATCACAAACTGTTTTGATAGTATTTTTCCAGTTTGAATCTATCATCATTTTTTCCCAGTTTTTGAATTACATTTTTATGGAGCATGGAGAAGTGGTCCTACAGCAAAGAGCTATACATCTCCGAGGAATGAAATGGTATATAACAATCCCACTTTTGATTATACTAGCTATAATAATTCGATTTTCATTCTGAAGTGTTCGAAGTTTGAAGCATAACGGTATTTCAATTAAATAGTTTTGATATAATAAGTGCCGCCTACTAAGGAATGCTGCAATCAAATGAGCGTGTGTTGCAGCAAAAATGTCGCCTGCTACGCTGCGGCAAGTCTGCTTGCTACTGGTCGATCCGGTTTCTTTTGCCACAGTGAACGGATGAACAAAGAAAACTAAACTGTTGCATGCTAGTTTAAATATGTGATTAAATACAGTTATATTTCCGATGGGCGTGTCGTTGTGCACTCGAGCGAACAAAGCAACAACAACAACAACAAATCGTTTACAAAGTCATTTCGTTTATACTCTTTATTGTCGGCTGTGCTGGGGGAGTGCTTGGATTGCAGCCTTGTGGGAACGCGATTGGTTGTCCTATAATCGAATTGGCTATGAACTTCAACCTCTTTACTATGGAAAAATGCTTCGAAGATTGTTTCCTCAAACCAGAGATATTCTATCTAACGAGATATCATTGACTAAAATTTGTTAAGTGTTAAGAAAGTTTTTGCAATTTTCGATATTACGGAATGGTACCCTATTAAAATAAGACGTATTCTACCTTTAAAAAAATTAAGATACTACACTGAAAAAATTAGTTTAATTTTTTTTAAATTAGGTTTTGCCTTTCTCCTAGAAAGGTATAGCAATCACTGAAAAAACCAAAGGTATAAAAGTGCTCCAAAGGCAATAAGGTATATACAAAGAAGTGGCAGATAAGTTTTATAAGTGCTGGTGTCGTCGTCTTTTACGTGTACATACACTGCCTGTGATCGCATAATTGTAACATTCGACATTTTATGTATTTCGTGCTTTTTATTGGGAAATGCTTAGAATAGTATGTACTTTTTACATCTGGAAAAATATGCTTATGTTTGTGTGAAAAAAGTCGTAAAAAATACCAAGTTGTTTTGTCACATAGCGTAAATAACCGCATAATTGTCACACTACTTAACTTTTTCAACTTTTTTGTCGAAAAAGTTTACATCCAAATCCACATCTGCATCCTTTGGAACTCGGAAGTTATTCTGGTCCGGTAACCAACCACCGGTGATCCGTTTCTGATGTTCAGCTCATGCTTGTTGAATACATGAAAAACTTCTTTTTCCATGTGATATATTCCAAAAGTAGCTTGAAAGTGACGGCATAAATGTATCATTGCAAAAATTTCAACCAATTTGACTTCAAAAGTAATATTCAATGTATAATAGTGTAAAGTAGTGCTTTCTTCATGATACTAAGTTTAGTTAAAGTGTCTATTTGCGAGAATATATTAGTAACAATGCATTTAAGGTCAAAATATAAAAGTGCGAATTGCTCGAACAACCAATTTTGCAAATGTTACAAATATGCGATTATGGGCAGTACACGACCTGAAAAAAACCGAAGCGATCTGAGCTGGCGAGTAAAAAGTTGTGACGTCACAAAATTTGTTTTCCTTCGTCAGTCGGTGCGGATTTTTGGAAAATTGATATTTGAATGCTCTAAAATTATTTACAAAACGTAAATGCCATCGTGTACAGTGAAAATTTACGGTGTCTCAGCTTTTCCGGCCAAAAAGGTAGGCATAAGCTTTCAAACTTCCCCTGATGTACGGGAATGCTGGCGTTTCTTCTACCGGGTAGCAGATCCCACAAAGTTTTGTGTTTGTTTGTAACATTTCCATGCGGAGCACTTCGAGCATAGGTTCCAAGCTGATTCCCGGCTCATTTTCACATTTAAACAAGGTAATGTATCCATTCAAAATTGGTATTTTTTCAATAACAGTCATATCTGTTTTAGCCGTTTCATCAATGTTCACACCATCTCCATCGGCATGGACGGTTCGAGCCAGAAAGAAGGCCGGATCTGGGCGGGTAGCAGAGCTGGTAAGGCAACACTAGATACAAGCACCAGCCGAAGAATCTTCTTCTCCGGCCGATCTGGTTCAAAGTGCAGATGAGAAAGTTTCTCCGATGGGGGTCGATGGTGACTTGTTAGCTGAAACGTGCTAACCTATAAAAGAACACTCTACGTACGTGAATAAATTAAACAAAACGTTTAATAAAACATATAGAACTCAGACTAGCTGTTATTTTTTCTAAATTCGTTAATTTCTAAAACCTTGAAACAATCTATCATCTTTTTTCCCCTAATTTCTTCAAATTTCACACACACAGCGTGGAAGGGGGCTTGTTAAAATTTGACATATAGGAGAGGCTGAAAAGACCCAAAAGGAGCCATGAAATTAAATTTAAAGGGATTTAATTATGGTAATTTATGACCAAGAGGAGAAGAGCGTTAGATTTTGGTTGACCTGAAAAATGGACGACATTTTGTATAAGATCGATTTAAAATACTCTCACTGCATCATCTATGCCTCCGAATGAGTGATAAATAATCAATGAAAGATTTTGTGGAGAAGTTTGCTATTTTTAAACCCTCTCTGTCCGAAATTATATATCATATATGATACATTGCATACGATTTGTAATCAAATCCATATATTTTCCTATGTCTCACTGTGCTCAATTGGTTGTTGTGACGTCGCAATCCCAGCATGCGAAAAATGTTGCGCTCTAACACTGGCAGCAAGGCTCATCTGCCACTCCTTTGTATACACCTTATTGTTCCAAAGGGTCGAATATCGTATATCAATCGACTTACTTCGACGAGCTGAGCATTTTCTGAATGTGTGTGTGTGTGTGTGTGTGTGTGTGTGTGTGTGTGTGTGTGTGTGTGTGTGTGTGTATGTAACGGTCTCCCAACCTCACTCGATTTTCCCAGAGATGGCTGGACCGATTTTCATGAAACTAATTGCAAATGAAAGGTCTAGTTGCCCCATAAGACCCTATTGAATTTTATTGTAATCGAATTTTTAGTTTCGAGGTTATGTATCAAAATGTGAAAATCACAAAACTTCATTATCTCAGAAACTACAAAACCGATTTGAACAAAATTGGTATCAAAAGAACGGGCTTGTTTTTTGGACCAATTGTGAAATAATTTTATAATGATTGGACATGTAGTTCAAAAGTTATGCAAAGAAACGTGTTTCAAACACTGTTTAAACTCACTCACTTTTCTCAGAGAGGGCTGGACCGATTTTCACAAAAATAGTGTCATATGGAAGGTCTTGTTGCCCCATAAGACCCTGTTGAATTTTATTGTTATTGGGCTTTAACTTTGTCCGTTATGAATAATAATGTGCAATCAGGCTATGACAAGAAACATATTTCTAAGACTGTTTGAACTCACCCACTTTTCTCAGAGATGGCTAGACCGATTTTCACAAAATAAGTTGAAATAGAAAGGTCTAATTGCTTGATAAAACACTATTGAATTTTATTATAATCGGACGGTAACTTTGTCTGTTATGTATCAAAATGTAAAAGTTATGAAACTCCACCATCTCAGAAACTACACAACCGATTCGAACTAAATAGGTATCAAATGAACGGGCTGTCTTTAAAACCCCTATATAACGAATTTTATGATGATTGAACATGTAGTTCATGTAGTTCGGACGGTAACTTTGTCTGTTATGTATCAAAATGTAAAAGTTATGAAACTCCATCATCTCAGAAACTACACAACCGATTCGAACTAAATAGGTATCAAATGAACGGGCTGTCTTTAAAACCCCTATATAACAAATTTTATGATGATTGAACATGTAGTTTGAAGGTTATGAAAAGAAACGTGTTCAGAAAACATTATCAAATTCACTCGTTTTGCCAAAGATGGCGTCACTGATTTCAACAATCTTAGTTTTAAATTGAAGGTTTAGTTGCTTTATGACAAGTGGACAAAATCGAAAAATATGCTGCTCGAAAGCTCATAATAGTTGCCCTAGAATGTAAAAAATGCACAGGAAAAGCTATAATTTTTCATTTGTTCTTAGTTTGACCTTCGGGGCAACATTTGTGTTGACCAGTGTAATCGGACTTTTATTTTATCTATTATGTGTTAAATTGTAAAAATATTGAAAAAAACTTCTTTCAAAGGTTACACGACTTGTTTAAAGAAAACAGGTGTCGCAAATTCGGATTTCAAAATGAAGTATGAAGTTGATTCCTGGTCTCTGAGCATCATCCCGGGTACTGGAAAACTCACATTGGGTAATGTTTGTCCCTTTTAGACTGGTAGAAACCGGTCTAGAAATTCAAAATGGCGTCTGAAGATGATTTCTGACCTCAGGGTATCATTCCCCTTCCCCAAATCGTATTGGATGATATTTGTCACTTTAGGCTGTTCATCGGAAACTGACGCCATCTTCGCCATAGAAATACCCAGATTAGGCAGTTCGGCAATTTTATGATGGATTTTATGAGTTTATGATTATCAGGCAACCAGAAGTGGTCATCAGGATTGAAAATTGGGTTTTAGGACGGATTCTGGCCACTGGGTATAATCCATGTTTCAAGAACCCATATTGATTGGTATTTGGCCATTCATTGGATGCCTATCAGAAACGATTAGTAATATGAACTGCGTTAAAGAATTTCAATTTCACTGATAAGATCATTCAAATTACTGTAAAAGAAACAACATTAATTTATACATTATTTGAAATCTACTGACTAACGTCGACTTAAAGAATCTGAATATTTATAGGCAGTATATGAGTACAAATCGATTATACCACAATCAAAAACAAAATCACATCATATAGTTGGAAGAATTTAATGTTATTTGCATGTATATGTGTTAATTTATATTCATATCGTCGGTTTCGTGCAACACTGGCACAACTCAAAAAACATAGTTTCGAGAAAAACGCGTTCGAAAATTTGCGTCAAAAATTTATTTTTCGATTTTCAAGAAAACTTTGAAGTTTAAAATTACCAATTCTTTTTAAACATATTTAGGTCTATTATGCACATATTACGTACTCACGTTGTTCAAGTTAAAACCTTATTTTTACTAACTTTATGGAGAAATTTCGATTTGTGCCGCAAAGGCACTTCTACTCATAACTCTGGAATTTTTGTGATTTTCGAAATGAGATTTCGTGTGATGAAACTTAACAGTATTTGGCATCGTTTGCCATCAAAAACTCGAAAATGCAGAATTTTGAGTTGTGCCAGTGTTGCACGGAGCCGATGATATGTTAAATTTTAAATGTTCGGTATAGTTGTGCTGTTGGCTACTAAAAATTTGTTGTTTATAATGAATAACAAATCCAGCAGAAATAATCAAGGTGTATTTTTTAAGTGTTGGGGTAAATCTATTTCAACAAATTATAAGTTCGAAGGAGAAAGGCTGGGTCTCACCGCTAGGTGGATTAATTTAGGTTTTTTTTAGATAGAAAACTTAGTTGACTAAAATTTTTTTGAATATGTCAAAGTGAGCACTTTCACGAAAAATGGGCCCGCTTTAATTAGTAGAGAAGAGTTTTCGGCAACTTAATTGTCTATGTAAAAATAAAAGGTTTTTGAAAATCTTCTGAGATGTCCGAGTTTTGAAGTTGGAATATTTTTTTTCTGTGTACGATCTCAAAGTAAATTTTTTAGATATTTTTCGAAAAGTTGAGACAACTATTCAGAAGTCATACGTTATCAACTCTTCTCTTTCGCTCGTTATTATTTAGTTATATCGTTTTATGGAAAAAATAGTTATTTTCGAGTGTTGATCCAAAAATATTCAATATAAAGTATGCAAAATTGCTTTGTTCAGTGAAACCCACACACCCGCAAAAGTTCTACTGAATTCGCAGATGGTGCTACCTACATATCACTCGACTCAATTTGACGAGCTGAACATTTTCTGCATGTGTGTGTATGGGTCTGTGTGTGTATGTGTGTGTTTATGTGCAACTTTTCAAACTCACTCGATTTGCTCGGATATGGCTGGACCGATTCCCATAAAATTATTCTCAAATAAAAGGTATAGTTGCTTCATAGAACCCCAATAAATTTTATGGTTTTCATTTTTTGACTCTAAGTATAGTCATGCTATTTTTATTTTTTTGTTCATGGAGTAAATGTAGTAATGTAGATAGAAAATAAAATTAACTGAAAACATGATAGTAGAAACTACGAAAAATATAGTTCAGCAGGGGGGACTCGAACCCATAACTTCCAATCTCCGGTCAGATGTGTTTCCGTTACACCACCGCAGAACGTAAAGACGTAGTTCTAGAATCAAGTTTTGTATCGCTCATCCAGTACTCGCACTTCGTACATTTACTCAGTAGAGGCTATTATTTATTGCTGGCTATTATTTCAACACCCTCAGTGGAAGTTGAAGTGACTTCTCAGTGTGAGAGATAGAAACGTGCCAGTGAGTTGCCATCTCTACCAGCAGCAACATCGACTTGCATCACAAACTTTGTTACTATTCTTTTTTTGACTCTAAGCAAAGTCATGCTATTTTTAATTTTTTTGGACGGATTTTTAGTTTATATGTTATTTATCAAAATGTGAAAATCACGAAAGTTCATTTTCTCAGAAACTGCTCAACCGATTTTAACAACATTGGTTTTAATGAACGGGCTACCTTAAAAACTTTTGAATTTTGAATTTTATAAACATTGGACATGTGGTTCAAAAGTTATAGAAAGAAACATGTTCTGGAGACTATTTAATCTCACTCATGTTTCTCAGAGATGGCTGGACAGATTTTCATAATATCCATATCATGTGGAAGGTCAAGTTGCCCCGTAAAACCGTAGTGACTTTTTTTGCAATCGGACCTTTACTTTGCCTGTTATGTTTAAAAATGTGAAATTCAGCTATGAAAAGAAACATATTCGAAGACTACTTAAACTTACTCACTTTTCTCAGAGATGGCTGGACCGATTTCCACAAAATTAGTGTCAAATGAAATTTCTAGGTGCCTTAACACACCTTACCTTAATTTTGCTGTAATCGGACTGGAACTTCGTCTGTAATGTATCAAAATGTGAAAATCACGAAACTTCATTATCTCAGAAACTACAACACCGATTTGAACAATACTGATATCAGATGAATGGGCTAGTTAAGGGTTAACTGTCGAGTTATTATGACTGAACACGTGGTTCAAAAAAGTCATATTTGAAATAGATAAAATATCCTACTATAAATAATCGAGTCCAGAATGATATTTTATCGACTGATATATAATCAAGTCTATAGGGTAGAGCGGGGCTAGTTGGTTACGGGGTAAGTTGGTCAATGAGAATATCTTCGAATCTACGTATCAAAAAAAATCGTGTTATATGGGTGATATGTAGCGGATAACCAGAGAAACTAAATGACAAAATGAAGTGCCGTTTTAATTAAAACGTGTAAAAAATACAGGCTGGTGCCAAATTGGCACCAAAGCAAATCAATTCTACTCGGTTTTCAAGTTAAAACTTTTTGTCTAAACAAAGCTAGCCAAATTGAAATAAACATAGCTCAACGTATTATGAAAGTCATTTTGGTTAAGTTTAAGTTGTGTAAAGCAACCTTCACGTAATTTTCACATTTAATACATGAGGGGATAGTTGGTCACATACTAGCGGGGCTGGTTGGTCATATGTACATCATAAATTAATTCGAGTAACCAAGTAAATGCAATGTCAGGAACAGCGCATTTCGTGATGCAAACTTAATCCAAGCAGAAACAGCATGTGCTCTTCTTAGTAAAACCAATTATTTAAAACTATAAACTATTTAGTAAAAATTATCTCCATTTCATCGTCATTTTGATGAATATTTTATTGCACACTATAAATGCTGAGTCATTGATCTGAAATAACTATAACGTACACTAATGCATCCAAAAATGCCTTCTACCTGATAAAAATTTCGGCGAAAGTAAGCTTTCATCAAAAAAAAAAAAAATAAGCATAATAATGTAGCTATAGTTTTGTGCTTGTGATTGCAGATGCGAATCTAGAATTTGGCTCCGGTTCTCAATTTAACCCGTATTGTCTTTGATTTAGTTCTCAACCAAACTTTTAGAGAGATTTTAACATATATTTCTCGTCAGGTATGAAAGAGGAACACGTTTTTTTTTCATGCAATTATGAGCTACTTTTCTCATGGTTTGGGATTTCGGAAAGCAAACGTATAAACCAAAAACCGGATGCGGTTTGACATCCGCTGAGACGCTACAGGCTGCCGCAAATGCAGTGAGGAAGGAAAACTGAATTGACCTTCCGAAATATAAATGGTCAATTTACCCCACACACTGACCAACTCACCCCGGCTGAGGGGCTAGTTGGCCAATTAGACATCCACCCAAAAAACATAGAATATCCGCAAAATCATCACTATTCTGAACAGTTTATATTTTTTCTAGATGCTATAGACTTAACACAATATTTCCATGGAATGAGTTTTTGCCATAATGTTTCCTACAAAAAGTTACAGAACATTTTGACCAAATATGAACAACTAGCCCCGCTCTACCCTATTTAATTTTATCGAGTTTATATATAATCAAGTCCAACCTAAATATGAGTATAGTGACGTTTCAATTATACCACGATCAAAAAAAAATTTGCGACATATATATGAAACATATATATTTTATGTTATTTGCATGTTTTAAGGCGACATCCATAAATTACGTAACAAAAAAACTAAATTTTTGGACCCCCACCGCCCATATGTAACGAAACGTAACGTCAACACCTACCCTCTCTTAAAAACTACGTAACGCTGTAGAGGGATTTACTTGATAAAAAAATTTGTTTCTAGAGAGACTCTCCAGAGATTTTTTGTTACGCTACGTTGAATTCACCTACCCTTTGTAACCAATCGTAACATTAAATATGTTCATATGTGTTTGAATGTTATTTTTTTAATGTTCGGTATAGTTTCAGTGTTGGCTACCAAAAATTTGTTAGGTAGGGTAATCGCTCCTTTATTCATCTCATAACCTACATTTATCTCATCACGCCTTTTTGATCAATTTATCGACAAATTTCATCATATTTTCAACGTAACACTTCCAACCACTTGACAAAGTCGAGAAGCAAATAGATTTACTTTTGAAATTTGTAGAAATTTGACGGTAAATTGGACAATTGAGGGAAATAAGATGAATATAGGTGCACCTAGCTGTAGAGATGAATAATGGAGCGATTACCCTATTTAGAGAAATAACTAAATCCAGCAAATATTATCAAGGTTTATTTTTTTTTCTGAAAATTGAAGTGTTCTTGTAAATTTATTTAAACAAATATGTTTGAAGGCTGGGTATCACCGCTTGGTGGATTAATTTGCAGTTTGAGCTCTAGGGCTAAACCTGTGTTTATCAGTGTAATCTTTCATTTAGTATTTTAACAATTTCATAAACAATAACAATTCAAAAATCTTTTTTTTTTATTTTACAATGAATCTGTGTAAATTTATTCTAAGCTAATGCTAGACTAGCGCCCAACTAACTTCGTCCTCACAATTTTTTGTTTATTTGATTAATTTTAAACTCTCTGAATAGATTACAAATACTTTTAAAATTTTACCTTGCGTTTGGTTTGTGGATTGCAAATACATGACGAATGATATTGACACATGGATACGTTCGAACTCAAAAGACAAATCACTTGAAATGATGGAATTTATTGGAATGGGAGTCAATTTCATATTGGATGGTATTCAGACATTTTTGGTTGTTTTCCAGAAAGCAGAAGCCGCCATCTTAGAATTCAAAATGGTGTCTAGGAACGAGTTTTGATTTCTCTATGAATTCTGGGCTGCGTTCTGATTCCATAAACCTACTCATATTTGGTGGTAATCGAACATTTTGGACTGTTTTCCAGAAACTGGAAATTGCTATCATAGAATTTAGAATGGCATCTGAAAACGATTTCTAGCTCCTGTGCATCATCCCGATCATTTTACTTTGATTTCAGGAAAAAATGACTGAAATTTCTTTTTCCTTTGTATGAGAGATCCAGAGTAATTTTGGCTGAAACTGTGCATAGACATTTCAATAGGTAAACGATGCCGTTTTGTACCATTTGTTTGATTTTTTGAAACACGACTCATTTATGAGAAACTTTCCAAAATATGTAAGTTGGGAAGGTATTAATGATTACAAATATTTTTTAAGCCAAAACGGTGTTGTAGATAATAAATTTGTCTTTCCAAAAAAAAATCTACTCTCTAAAAAAATTGTTTTTTTTTAAATAGTTACAATTATCTTGAAAATCTAATTTGTTTTTATGAAAACTTCCAAAGATTTCCACATCATTGAAAAATGTCCGATTATAAAGAAATAAAAAAAAAACATGTTAAAATTTTTTTTTTAATATTCTTGATCACCACTAGGTGATAACTAATGAGGACAAACTGGTAATAATAGTGATTAAACGGTTTGTTTGATTGGTATATTATCGTTGACAAAGCTGTAGATAGTAATATTGTCCTTCAAATTTTTTTTTCTGATTTCGCCATTATCGGACTGTTTTAGGTTGAGGTAATCCTTCACAATTTTCATAAAAAAATAGATTTAAAAAAATGAGGTTTTTAGATACCCAAATGTGGATTTATTTGACATAAATCGACAACACAACAGTGGCCTAGGTTAGCAATTTTGCACGTAAACAATTACAGCGGATACCTACGAAACCTACTACGACGCTTTGTTACGATCATTCAAGAAAGTGTGAACCATTCATGATTAACAGTGTGATGAATGTGGATGCTCCGTGAGATGAATAATTGAACAGTGATTTAAGTTTTGTGAAAAATGGTTTGTTTTACGAAATTCACGATGAATCTAGCTTATCTAAGTTTACTACATTCCCAATGCTGGGTGATTCCATAAGAGCATGTAAGCGTATTTTGTTTATTTGTTCAATAATTTTGTGAAAATTTGGTGTTTAATCCGTGCATCATTCGTGAATAACGGCTTAATAAATTGAATAATAGAATAAATACCCTATTAATTACAACATTTTTTTCCAAAAACTAATTTTTATTAGAGTGTATATTTTTCCGAAAGACAAATTTATTTATTGAAGACGTCACACCGATCAAGTTAACCGTTTTGGCTCTAAATATATTTGTAATCATCAATACCTTCCCAAAATAAAATTATTCAATAGTTCATCAAAAATGAGTCGTGCTTCAAAAAATTAAACGATAATCACAGATTGCCATTTTTTGCCCATATAAACGACTGTTAAAAGTTTCAGCCAAATTGACAATAAAAGAAATCTTAACACTGGGACATTTTTTGTGGAACTGCTCCAATGATAACCAAACTAGGTGCAGAAAAATTCACAGCAACGGTTGAAAAACGAAATTCTATCCTGGTTTTCCAGTTCTATTGTAATCAAGGCGTTATGTTTATTGCACGACTTTGTGACTAATTAAAAAAATGGAAAGATAAATTCCAGGTAGTTAATTTGATCCAAAACAAAAAGTTCACTGTGACCATTTCAAACTGTGAGAGCCATGAAAAGTGCTAATTTTGTTTGCTACTCTCTTTTAAAGTATTTAAATCTTCCTTCTTTCCCCGGTAGGTAGCAATATTAAATCGAAATTTTTCACTACGCTATCTCACTGAACACATCGGCATACGTACAGAGAAGAGCTAAGGAAGCATGTTTAACGCGAAACGAGCACTTCTCCCCTTGGAAACTCGATCCTTTTGTACGGCGCAAGGAAACAGAGTACACTTGTAAAACTGGAGCACCTCTACGGTAAAAATGATAACTTTTCACGAGTGCTCCACTCGTCATCACCATCACACAGTTCGGAGGAACGTTTTGATGTTACACGACGATGACGAGGGACGTACAAGTTCTTCCATCAACATTTACAGCCGGAAACGTTCATCTATCCTCCTGTGGGATGGTAGATGAAATTGCGGTAGCAGAAAGGCTGCACATTTGCGAATTTTATCATCGCTTACATGCGATTCTTCGCTCATTGTTGTGTTTGTGTGTACTTATACATGTGTGAGCAGAAGAGTGTGTAATGTCGGGTTCCAAATGCGGTTATACGTGGCAATAAATTTCCCATTTTTATCACGTTCTATGCGGTTAACCGTCATTTTTATCTGTCCTCGAAAACACATCTCATGGCGGTTTGCAGATTCACCACGACACATTACTGCCTTCATGAATTGTGCGAAAGTCATCGAGTTGCTCAATCCGCAATTGTGTTGTCCAAAAAAGCCTTGAAGGCTGATGGGAGTTTTCTGCCACTATCCTCCTATTTCCACAGGCACCGAAAAGGTCGGATCTGCCAGTTATCATTAATAACTGCTGACGAGAAATTCGCCGGCTGCAACAAAGAACAATGATAGCGTAGAAATATTGCTTATATATCTGCGAAATACCATGCCCTTTCACCTTTTACATTTCCCCAAAAGCCGTAGGAGTAAAATCGATACATTTCTTCTAACAAAATTCATACAAATTGCGTCGCTTGTTCCCCTTAGCAAATCTTTTTAGTTCCAACTGATGACCCAGAAAAGAGCGACAAACGACGATGAGTATCCTTTTTACCCAGAGCGATGGAAAACATCAAGTTGTCAGCAGCGCAAAAAAAGAAACGTCCCTAACCGAGAAAAAGTGAGACATTTTTGAGGCACAAACTTTAGATGGTTTGCAATTTGCCTCTTTGCAATAGAAACTCTGAACAGGCTCCACTTTCAGCAGCAAACTGCTGATAGGTGGAATGCCACAAATGCTGGGGGATATGGGATAAAATATGACTCGATGAAGGACAATTTTCCTGAACAAATGTGACTTGAGGTGCATTTCACCCGGTTGCTCTCCATTTGTTGTGCCACATTATTGCTTTTTGCGAGGCACAAGGGACCAGAAATTTTCTACATTATTTTGACCATTATCAAGGCTGCTGCCGTTCTACGGCAGGTTTGTTATATTCTTTTTCTAGCAATGGTAGAGGCTGTGGAAAACACTGGTATATTCATGGTCTACTTTCGAAGATGTCTTCTAAAATCTAACAATCATGATGAGAACATATAAAAATCCTATGTCCATAGTTTGTGAAATGCGAACTCAAACGGTTTGAGAGAATATTCTCTTCCCAAAGAGTCGTCAATTTACGAACATGGAAATGATTAATATTATTACGTCATAAAATAAACAGTTTTAACTCGAACTAGAATAAGGCACGAGCACCAAATTTTGAAGCGACCATGCACGCCAACTGATTCGACCTCTTTATTCATTCACTTAGTTGCAAATAACAACATAACAGTGGAACATTCGAACCATATCAATAAACCTAACTCATCATTGCAATGCAAATAGTGTTCGGTTGGTGCACAATGCCCAACCCGACGCTATCGCTACTAATTGGAAAACGGAACTGGGGGAAGCCTACCATCAAAACCCGAAACCCGGTAAACCGATGGCGCCGGAGTTCTATGCATTATCTGCCCACAGAGGATTCAGCCGGTACTCTATAGTGGGCCAAACCCATTTCTGGTTCACCGAAATTCGAATGGAAATTCGCTGCATAAAATTTATACCCCGATTTATTCTCTTTTCAGAATCCCAATATTGTTCACCAGGTGCCATCCTTGGTTTAAGGTGGAGTGCACACGTGTGGCATTGGATTGAGACCGCCCTCAGGTGGATGGCAGCAGATCCGGTGGTGGTGGTCGTTGCACTGTGCGGTTCTTGCCTCGTAAAATAGGAATAAATCTGTCACCGGATGGTCGTAATTCTTTTTTCACCTTTTAATAAATCCGAGCTAGAAAATTTACCAAACCCACTGCCGACCAGATGAAAATCGGGCACTTCCGTAGCGGCGCCTGTGTATTACCATAATTTCGCATAAAGAAGGCCGTTTTTGCTTCCATTGTGAACTCGGAAAAAGGAAATGCTAGTTTTGATAAACGATCGAGAGCCACGGATAGGATTGCTGTAATGCTATTGTTTAGTTTGGCATGTGTAGAAGCGACAGTCCACATTCCACGTAGACAATTTAGAAGGTAGGCAAATGTCTCACAAAAAGGGTTATTTGGGCACGATATTTTTTCAAAAAATTGAAAATCTGTCAAAAATGTATACTTATTACACTATTATTCTTATTACAAAAATTCTACAGATATTGAGGTTTTGGAGTCGTTTAGATAGTATAAGTTTTCACTTTTGTGTTCTCTCGTTAGCAGAAGTACTTTCAAGTTTTTTTGGCTAATTTGAACCGGATCCCGTCGGGATGCGGTATATTTTTCCAAATCTGTATTATATTTCCAGTTCGCTTATTTTTCGTTACTTCTCTACTTCACATACTGTCTGCTTAATGAACTAATTTGAAATAACTTCTAACTCTTTGCGGCACTTTCAAGTAAACTGTAAGCCGTGTAGATTCTGTTTTGTGTTGAGTCTCATCCCATATATAAAATAACTTTAGCTAAATTTGGAATCAATTTCTACTTTGCTTTTTTAAGGCATTCTATAGGCTGAATTCGAATCTTTTTCCTCTCGTTAGAATTACTTTAATAATTTGGAAATTTTCTTTATTTTATTTTCTTGGATTCCAGAGGCGTTCTCAGCACTATAGATCAAATTTAGATTTCGATTCTTCTCTAACGTGGTTTTCATGACGCGGGTTTGTATTGTTCCAAATGAAATAAATCCGCAACCAAGTTTTTCACTCTTCGTTTTACACTACAGTTGGCCCAGATGTGAAAAAATTTGTTTATTTGTTTATTGTTGGTTTTGAATCATCTGACACATTGGTGGTCTTAATGATAAAATAAAATACTTATTACTACTTAATGTTCACAAACAATAAAGTCTAGTTCGAAAACATTTAGGCCTGTCGTCTACGGAGAATATGCTTGAACGTTAGTACCGAGATGTTGAAGTCGGCTGCTACGATCTGCTACAACGTTGAAGCTAGCTGACATAGAACGGATGGGATCGTGTTGCCCATATGACGCTGAACGATGCGGTAGCGAAAGGATGTTTCTTCGCCGTAATGGCCTCTCCGGAGCATACAGATGTAACTGCTCTAAAATTCTCGGGGCATCGGTTTCACCAGTTAAAATTTTTAACACAAATAAAGCCTGTGAATTGGAACCATTTTGTAGAAGTGTTTCCATGCCTAAAAGCTGGCAGCGATCAGAATATGCCGGTAGCTGCTGCAGATCTCACCACGGAAGAAAACGAAGGGCGTACCGTACAAATTTCCGTTGCACTGATTCGATTCTGGCAATCTAGTTTGCGTTATATGGACACCACACTACGGAATTAGTTTCCAGAACAGATCGCACCAAGGAATAATATAATTATCGAAGGCACAGTGGATCATGAAATTCCGCAGCTATCTTGAAAATAAAACCAAGTTGTCGATTCGCCTTTGCTATAATCTCATTGTAGTGTGGCCTGAAGGACAGAGCTGCATCCAACGTTACTTCCAAGTCTCGAACTTGGTTAACTCTTGTCAGAGTTTGGCCAACCATTGTGTAGCTGAACGTTTCCGGATTATTTTTCCTATGGAACGAAATCACACAACATTTCTGAATACTAATTGTCAATTGATTTTTTGAGCACCACTTGATAAAATGGTCGACTAGTCGCTGGAGTTCGAGACAGTCTACAGTATTTCGTATTAACTTGTACAACTTAACATCATCTGCAAAAACATACGGCAATTGTCTGGCAATATTAGAGATGCGCCATTTATATACAGTGCAAAGAGGAGTGGTCCTAAATTACTGCCCTGCGGAACGCCTGATACATTCGAAAAAATAGAAGAATGCTGTGATCCAATCTTTACGTAGAGTGTACGATTAACCAAACACGACATCAGCCATTGTACAAGAGCGGGGCCAATCCAAGTTTCTCCATCTTAGCGAGCAGGATACCATGGTCGACGCAGTCAAATGCAGCTTTCAAATCAGTATAAACCGCATCGATTTGCATAACATTGATAAATGAAACAAAAACAATGTCATCTGTTAGCTGCTAGAATATATTATTACCAATAGTTCATATTATTTCTTTAACCTTAAAAAAATGTTGAAAAATCACATACAGAAAATGGAATAGGAAAAATTACCCTACAACGACTACTTTGCTTTATAAACCTAAAGTGGACCACCTGTCAGATAAACTTATTTTCTTTTAACATAAATCGGAATATTTATGTGATGCAGATTGGCTGAATAAGATGTTTCCCGATGAAGTTAATTATTGAGTTAATCTGGCAGTTGGATCACAATGGGAAAGGGGTTCACTATAGGTTAATTTACCCTACTAAAAAGTACTGTTCTATAAAAAATGCACCTGGTCCATAATGGGTTAAAGCGCTTTGAACCACTATTTGCATCGTTGTTGAACTGAAGTCGGGGTTTATTCTTTTTTATTCAAGCCTTCCGAAGTGTTTTCAAATTTTACAAGCTACACTTATGTCAGTTTTTACGCATTTCATATTAAGCTTCATATACTTATTTTTTTCCTTGAGTTTGTTTTTTTTATAGGGTAGAACTGGTTTATCAGTTTCTTTAGTGAGGACCACTCGTCAGATTAACTCATTTTATGCGAAAACTCGAGGAATCATTTATTCATCGGGTAGCATCCTATCTCCTTAGCTAATCTGCATCAGAACCTTGAGAAATAGCGAGGCTAGGTTTACCTACTAAGGATCCATTTCCTTTAGTGGACCAGCCGTCAGATTAACTCAATTCCTCTTAGTCAAAATCGGGATTCATAAATGTTTTTCTTGATTCTTATACAGCTTGGTTGGATAAGATGTTTCCTGATGGAAGTTTTCTGGAAATCTCTAGAATTTTTGCATCAATTGAGTTAATTTGGTAAGTGGTCCACTATAGGGAAGAAGTCCACTTATGGGTAATTTATTACTGCTTCAAATGGTTTTCTTTTTATGTTGGAATCAATTTCTGTTGTGGTCTTTTCGTTGTTTTGCGTTTCCAGAAATGTTGGCTGAATTTTGTTCTAGTAATTTCCTGGTCCTTCTGTATTTAAGAGCAAGCGCACCGGTAAGTTGCCATTTGAGTTGCTATTTTCACAACGCTGGTCGTTGCTATTTTGGATAGCAACCCATGTTCGCGCCGGTCGTTGCTATTGGGTATTACCAATTCATCTATTTCTTTTTAACGCCGGCAGTTGCTAATTTCTAAAGACTGTCACTAGCTAGCATTAGCAAAATGTTTGTGTGTGTCGTATTTCCCAAAAATTCTGCGCATCTAGTAATAACCAATTTATCTGTCCGTCAATGGTTTCCGGAATGATCTGCGTTCTTTCTGCTCCATAAAATATCCTATTTATTTCGAGCAACTCTGTTTTAACTTTGTTTCCGTTCTTCCAAATTATCGATAACACAATTCTGTTGCAGGTTTCTTCGTTTGTGCGTGCATGTATTTTTTAATCCTTGTATGTTTAATCAAAGTAACTGCGTTGGACCGTGGAACGTTTCGCAATGTTGCCTTCAATAACTATTATACTCATAATTAGCGAACTGTCATTAATTGTATTTTGTACTTTGTGCTGTCTCGATTCCTAAAATTTGCTATTAATATTTGCAAATTTGCAGCCAAACAAAATTTAAATGTATAGAACGGAGAAATTGTTCTCGAGTATTTGGTTGATTCTAGTGACGAAGAAAATGATTTCGCGAAACAAATCTTTTTGTACGCGAGTATGAAAAGGATTTTTGGAAAGATTCGGGGTGGCTCTCAGCCTGGAAAACGGTAAAATATTGACCGCTATGTTGAGGAAGATTGCCATCCAGCGTTCTAACAATGTTTTTTTTCGGAAACACCGGTCTATACCGATGACCATTTCCGACGCCGCTTTCGAATTCGTCTTACGTTGTTTTCGAAGATTAAAACAGCTGTAGATGCTAAAAATGTTTTTTATTCAACAAACTGACGCAACGGGAAAACTGAGACTTACATGTCTTCGAAAGAGTCAGCGGCAATAGTCGGTAATACTACCGAGCAATTCGCTCGAACCTTCTAGGTTTAAGGACTGTTCATTTTATCAAACGGACACTTTGTTTTGGTGATATCTTTATTATTTTTCAAGCAATTTCTAGACGGTTTTTTGCAAAATGAAGGTTTAGTTTTCAACAAAAAGTACAAAATGTAAAACCTAACTAAGTTCATCTAACTATAAAACTGGTGAACTTTTCCTCGAACTCCACTCATAAGCCTCTTTACAGTTTCTGGCTTAACTTTTCGGCTTGCAGATGACCACATTTTCTTGAACTCATCAATTGACTGTGTTTCTCTACCATCCTTTCGAAGATACCGCTTAATAATTACCCAATAGCGTTCAACCGGACGTAGCTCTGGACAATTTGGTGGATTATTCGCCTTTTCGACGAATTTAATCGTATATTTCTTCAGCATTTCAAGAGTGGCAGCAGCGTAGTGGGCGGATGCAAGGTCTGGCCAGAACATTGGTGGGGTCTTGTGTTGACGATACACAGCAACAAGACGTTTTTGAATGCACTCCTTCCGGTAATTCTCAGCGCTTATGGTTCCTATTGTGAAATATGGCAAACTTTTTTTTCCACAAGAACAAAAAGCTTGCCATACAAGCACTTTCTTACCAAACTTGTCCATTCTAATCGATCATTTTACATCTGGTACTTCCCTACCTACAATAGAATTGAAAAATTGTGGCCCCGGAAGTGTTGTTGCGTACAGTTTTCAGTAAGTCTCGTCATCCATTAAAATGCAACAGTTTCATTGCTTTTTCAGTATCCTATCCAACCTCTGACATCGTTCCTTTGCCCGTTCATGCTGTTCCTCGGTCCGTTTCGGTGTCTTCTGTTTTTTGTAGGTTCTGATGTTATTCCTTCGTTTGATATTTTGAACCGTTCCTATACTAACTCTGAGTTTTTAAGCAATTTTTCGCACAGAGTCACATTCATTGGACAGTAAAAGCTTCACACACTTCTGCTCGATTTGTGGAATAGCCGCACCTTTTCTGGTTTTGGATCTTGGCAAATCTTCAAGAGAATCGTATTCTCCAAACTTTCTGATGATCTGGTACACAGTAGACTTAGACCTTTTCACAAGTTTTGCAATATTTCTACAGGATAGTCCCTCGGAACAGTACTTTTGAACAATCCAAAAACGAGTATCTTGATCGATTCGTGCCATTTTCCGAAACTTAACCGTTCCGACACCAAAACCAAAACACCGGCACAATGTCAACAAACTCAACTACACGATAAAGGAAGATTCATCAAATTTGGAGTTAATGTTTAGTTTTTATCGTCTATTCAAAATGTCCGTTTTATAAAATGAACATTCCTTATTAAAATAATAATATGGTTGACCAATCTTGTGAGGACTTGAGCTTTATGCTTCGTGTAGATTAGAGTGCCAACTAAAATGGTCATCTCGAATTTCAAAAAAAAAAAAAACTATAAATGATTAGGGTAAATATGTATAAAACGCCCCCCGGGGCATAACGCCCCAGTCCATTTATTCGGAAACACACAAAAAATAAGAAATGAGACTATTTGGAATCCGTAGCGGGTCATAGGACCAACCTTCTGTGCAAGTTTGATAATTGTCACAAGCAGCAAAATATTAATGAAAATCAATTTTGATTTGAGCTGCTTCAGATCTAATTTCTTGCAGCGTTTCCGTAACGTTTTTTCTCTAATGTATAAAGTTTGTTACCTGGTTTTTGTACTTATATATCTCAAATGAACCTCTAAGCAGCTGTATCTAGAGAAGAAACGATAAAAATCGTATAATTTGCTTAAGTATTCAATGCTTTCTGCTACACTACAGCTCGCGGGCAATATGCCCCACCGCTAGCCCGGCTGATTTGTTCGTTGCTTTAGCGTTTGCTTCTGAGACTTCAAGCACTGTTTCACTTCGCATGCTGAGCTGACATATGAAGCTACTGCATGGGCCATATTATACTGCATCTGGGGCGTTTTGCCCCGGTAGATTGGAGAGCTTGCAATTTAGTCAAAATTTTTAATAAAATTATGGCGTTTTTGTGTAACAGTAATTACAAAACAAAGTAATAGCAGTGCATTACCAACTAAATAGTGTATCCAACTGCATGACAGGTTTGTTGTTTGTAATAAACATAGCTACAATATTGACGATGTTCCTTAGGGGGGGCGTATTATACCTGTTTACCCTACCCGCCCGAAAAAACACCCTGTGTAAAATTTCAGCTCAATCGAAATTAAAATAGATTGGTTCACGCCTATACTTGCGTCCTACGACGTGTTTAACCAAGGTAAAGCGTTTCGTCTTTCGGGGCCGACCAATTATGTTCGAAACACTCATTATTTTCATAATATTGTTACGAACATTTCTAGACGAACATTTCAAAAGGTCCTATCTGCTTTCATCGTTTTTTCCGGAGGGTCTTTTCATTTTGGTAATGGTTCAGCTCTAGTGACTCTCCCAAGCGTGGTTTTCGTTCAGAAGGCAAGAATTATCCCTCCGCTATCACTTGTTTAAATATCGCGTCATAAAAGGTGTTTAATGAGTTGTGGTGATTGAATGAAAGTGATCGATCAAAAAATCGCTCAAAGCAGATAAGACCTTTTGAAATGTTTCTCTAGATTTACTATCGAGCACAACAAAACAAACAACAGTTTGACACTATTCATTAAATAGCAACGATGCGGCACGTTGCTATCGCGTTGCCAAATTTAATAACTCGCTACTACCCGAGGTGGGGATTGCTATTTCCCAAACCAACATAGCAACGCCCGGTGCGGTTGCCGCGTTATGGTGGGAGTTGCCAAACTAGCTTTAGAAACATCAATTTAGCCACTGGTGGGCTTGCTCTTAGAAGTTAGAGATAGGGTAGAACTACCTTGGATGGACTACTTCCTTCAGTGGACCACTCGTCAGATTTACTTCATTTTCTCTTGATATAAACTGGAATTTACAAATGTTTGCTGTGATTCTGATGAAGATTAGTTGGATAAGATGTTCCCCGATAGAATTTTATCTGGAAATCCTTCGAGGTCTTGCATAAATTGAGTTAATCTGACTGGTGGTTCTTTGATAATGATGATGGTCCCACCTCATACCCCTACATCGGTTCGAGCTGGTCGATTTATCTAAGTAAGATATTATATAGAGTCATACAATGTAACCAGTTGACAAACAAATAACGGACTGGTTATTAATACAGACATAGTAACCCTTCAAAAGAATACCAATAATTAGAAAATACATGAAAAAAAAAACGATACTTCAATAACATTGATCCAAGGCTCATCCAGAACGTTTCCAACCCGAAAATTATCTGGACTTGGTTAAGAATTAAACCTAACATTTAGGAGCGTTAACTAATCAGAATTGGTTCTAGATAACGATCCAGAACTACGAGAGAGATCCTATGACACTATAATTCCCGATAACGAGCTCTACAGTCCACAGGCAAACCCAACTCTTTTCAGTTTTTTCTCCGAACCCTTTTTTAAATCGTAAAAGCAGATAAATTAAGAAAATAAAGTTAACAGCATATATACTATTACAAACCAAAAAGCAACTTATCAACCCGTTATGCTTTTTGTTTTAATTTCAGGGGTTTTAACCTGATGTACTCAATATCCAGATTGTCTATATCAGTCTACGCGCGCGTGGCTCAAACATATGTAGCCGACTCATTTTTTTTAACTCTAATATTAATTATTATGTAACTAAATTCAAACAAAAATCTATCAACATCAATGAACATAATAACTTAATGTACCCAATAAATTAGGAAAAAATATTTAAATTTTACAATCTTCTTCATTAATTTACAAAAAAAAAATCTATATAATGAAACGAACGTTTAACTTGTCTTGGCATCGAATTGAAAAAGTTTATTCCTTTGTACAACAGAGAGTTCTGTGATCTTCCGAATAAAAAATGTGGTGTTCTAGCATCATCCGCGTTTCTAGTGTTGTACCTATGAAAATCACTTCCTCTATCAATTCGATCACACAAATAGCGAGGCAGCATATTATTCAAAATTTTATATGGAAACACCATTGTCAAAAAATATACTCTTTGCTTCACAGAGGGACGTTGTCCATCCAAAGTAGTTTTAGTAAGAGATAGAGAGTCTCAGAAGCCTACGAAGCGAACGTCAACATGGAGTTCAAACCGGTTGGAACAGCCCACACTGAGTGTTGAGCGGGTAAACCGGTAAACCTGGTTGCGGTATTGCCAGGATTTCAGAAACCTATCGTTCGCTGATCGAATGAAAGTTGTCGACCATTGGAAGCTATACTGCGTGTGTCTGAACGAACACGGGTGGCGCCATGTAAGTTCAAGTTGAACATCGGAGACTGCAGATAATCACATAACAAACGGCCGAAAGGTTGATGCTTCCTCAACAAGCATTGGACGCAGAGTATCTTGCGGGACAACTCAAACACATGCGAAGCTCACCTATTTCTTTTTATAATGGGTGACCAGCGATGCTGATAAATCTAAACAACATACACTTATTTGCTTCGGTAGCAGTGCGCTGCAAGCTCGGGTCTACGGGTCTACGGCCCAAAGGAAGCAAATACTGCAGAAATGGATGGTGGTTCTCCGGGTTTCCATCATGAACGACCTTCACGAGCTGCTCAAACGCATGCGCTGGAAGAGCCTGCATAAGCCTCGAGATGACTACAAAGCGAACAGATGACCGCTTCGAAACGAGCCTACTATGGAAGACGGATGATCCAGAGTTACCTGACAGCTACCCAATGGCGTTGCGGCGGTTGAAGCAGCTGGAAACAAATTTGGAGAATAGTACCGAGCTCCACGGCAACGTTTGTAAGCAGATCGACGAGTACCAGGTCAAAGGCTATGCTTATCAGGCCACTCCTGAGAAATTTGACGCCACTGAATCTTGTAAAGCATGGTATCTGCCCCTACCTAAATGTTATACTTAACCCAAAAACCTAAATTAATCCACGTCAGCGGTCAGACTCAGCCTTTCTCATTCAAACTCATTATTTGTAAAAACAGATTTACATGAACGCTTCAATCCAATAAGTGTGTATTCACTTTTTGGGTTCTAAAATAATGATGTTGTAATAGAAGTATAAAATATGAAATTTAACGTAATGCAAATGCTCAAGAAAGAGCGAAATAAAAGAAATGACTCTCAATTTCGAACAATTCAATCACGAGCGATACCGGAAACATTCAAATGGTACGATACCACATTTAAATTATATTATGGCCACATATATTGATCAAAGCAGGTATAGTTTTAAATGGCCTATGAATTTCTTTTCTTTCCATAACTTTTGAACCACATATCAAATTGTTATGAAGTTATGAACCACATATCAAATTGTTGACTCGTTCGTATGACACTAGTTATGTTCAAATAAGTCGTGTAATCTTTGAGATAATATAATCTCGTTGTTTTATTAACAATGTAATACATAACGGTTTTTTTTCCGTGTTGGGTATTTTATCACTGCGACCAATTTTTTGATCTTTTAAGACGAGTTTGAAAGTTTCAACTATTCTGGTGATGACGATTCAAATGCAATTATTAAAGGTTCATATTTTATGAAACGCATCCATATCGTTTCAGGCCCGTTATAGCAACGAAAAAATCAACAAAAAACCGAGTTATTTAGTTTTATTACAAAATACGCTTGTTTTTCGTTGAGATATCTAGTTTTTTAATTGTTGAATAACTTTTTTTCTTGTGATCGTTTTTTAACGAGTTTAAGATATGTTATAGAGCTCGACGCGATAAATATGATGGCATACTTAACTCAAAATCGACAAATTTCGAGTTATCTAGTTCTAGCATTAAGGGGACGTATTGATCAAATCAGTTGTGTACTTTCTGAGATAATGAAGTTTCGTGATTTTCACTATTCGGTACATTACAGACGAAGTTACAGTTCGATTACAGTAGAATTCAATAGGGTGTTATGAGTCAGCTAGACCTTTCATTTGACACTAATTTCGTGAAAATCGGTTCAGCCATCTCTGAGAAAAGTGAGTGAGTTTATGTATTCTTCGGAATATGTTTCATTTCAAAGCTAGATTTCACATTTTTAAACATAACAGGCAAAGTAATAGTCCGATTGCAAAAATCAATAGGGTCTTATGGGGTAACTAGACCTTTCATATGCCACTGATTTTGTGGAAGTCGGTCCAGCCATCTCTGATAAACATGATTGAAATTAAACAGTCTTCAGAAGACGTTTCTTTTTATAACTTTTGAACCACATGTTCAATCTATATAAAATTCAAAAGTTAAGGGTTTTTTAAGGTAGCCCGTTCACTTGATACCAATTTTATTGAAATCGGTTGTGTGGTTTCTGAGATATTGATGTTTCGTGATTTTTACATTTTTAAACATAACCTCTAAAATAAAAATCCAATTACAATGAAATTTAATAGGGTCTTATGGGGCAACTAGAACTTTCATTTGCATATAATTTCATGAAAATCGGTCCAGCCATCTCTGAGAAAAGTGAGTGAAAATAAAAATCTGCACACACACACACACATACAGAAAATGCTCAGCTCGTCGAACTGAGTCGAGTGCTATATGCCATTCGGCCCTTTGGAGCACTTTCATATCTTCGGTTTTGCAAGTGATTGCTATACCTTTCTAGGAGAAAGGCAAAAAATTAAAAAAAAATATTAATTAGGAGTAAAATATTCGTGCTGAAGAAATAGCGAAATAAAAGAAATGACTTTGAATTTCGTACACTTCAATCACGAGCAATACCGGGAACGTACGAATAGCACAATACCAAATTTAAATTTTGTTGAGGTCATATGTTTTGATCAAAGCAGTTACAGTTTTAAATAGTCTTTAAATTTCGTTTCTTTTCATAACTTTTGAACCACATATCAAATTGCTATGAAACTTTTTACTTGTGAGTTTGAGTGACAACCCGGGGGAACCTATAGGAAAGCCAAACTTTTCATTTGACACTAAGATTGTTGAATTTAGTCTAGCCATTTTTGAGAAAACGAGTGAATTTGAAAAGTCACCGGAACATGTTTCTTTTCACAATTTTTGAACCACGTGTTTAATCACTATAAAATTCATCAATTACCCTTTAACTAACCCGTTCATTTGATACCAATATTGTTCACATCGGTTGTGTAGTTTCTGAGATAATGAAGTTTCGTGATTTTCATATTTTGATACATTACAGACAATGTAAGAGACCGATTACATTGAAATTCAATAGGGTGTTATGAGGCAGCTAGACCTTTCATTTGACACTAATTTCGTGGAAATCGGTTCAGCCATCTCTGAGAAAAGTGAGTGAGTTTAAGTAGTCTTCGGAATATGTTTCTTTTCAAAGCTGGATTTCACATTTTTAAACATAACAGGCAAAGTAATAGCCCGATTGAAAAAAAATCAATAGGGTCTTATGTAGTGACTAGACCTTCCAAATGACACTGATTTTGTGGAAATCGGCCCAGCCATCTCTGAGAAACATGAGTGAGATTAAACACTCTCCAGAACACGTTTCTTCAAATAACTTCTTAACCACACGGTCAATCTTCAGGAAACTCAAAAGTAAATGGTTTTTTAAGTAGCTCGTTCATTTAAAACCAATTTTGTTAAAATCCGTTGAGTAGTTTCTGAGATAATGATGTTTCGTGATTTTCACATTTTTAAACATAACCTCTAAACTAAACATCCGATTGCAATGAAATTCAATAGGGTCTTATGGGGCAACTAGACCTTCCATTTGCAAATAATTTAATGAAGATCGGTCCAGCCATCTCTGAGAAAATCGAGTGAGATTGGGAGAGCGTTACATACACACACACATATATACAGAAAATGCTCAGCTCGTCAAACTAAGTCGATTGATATACGAGATTCGACCCTTTGGAGCACTTTTATACCTTTGGTTTTTCCAGTGATTGCTATACCTTTCTAGGAGAAAGGCAAAACAGGAAAGCTGCGTTTTACATGGGATGCGGTGGCCATGGTGTCAGGGTATTTCCCCTAAATTCACAGCTGCTGAAAGGCAGCACTTGCAACATGTTTTCAAATGAGACTACTTAATATTTGTTGTTCTAAAACTTTTTTAACGGTGCAAGAAACTATTTCGGTGACTCTGAAGAAATATAATAGAATTGAGCAACATTTTGCTATTTACGTGTATCATTCTCGTAACTGAAAACTAGAAATTGCTTAATAATTTTCTTCAATCTATTTCCAACTGCATATTTCATGATGCTTTTCAATAACGATAATGTCACATGATGTTGCATATTGTTGTTTCACAAACGTTTTCTTTTAAGGAAAGCAAACTAGTGATATATTTGCTGAAATTACCACACAGTAAACAGCCATCTCTAATATAAACGAATGATAAATGATTATTGTTGGAAATATGGTTTTGTTATTCCATATTCCGCATGATTACCACAGCAAATCCACTGAGTAAGGTTTTCTGAACTATCGTTTCCCAAAACATTGTTCATAATTTGGCGAGTTTGAATCATAAAATTTCTTTTACAACACTTTATAAAAGGCGCGTGAATAATTACGAAGTAAAAACATTTTTTGCACGGTAAATTTTGAATCGCAGGTAGAATAACATACCTAACAGAAGCGTAAGTAGAGAAAAAGTTCGATATATTTGAGGTTTTTTATAATGTATGTAGTTATATTGAACTTCGCGACACCATCACCGAAGAGTAATGACAGTAAAGGTAAACAAACTTAACTTTATTTCTCCTCTCTTTTCTTCCTATACTGCAGCGGCTATCGATGCAGATGATGGTTCACATAGCACTGTTAGTTGCATATAGGCTCCACCTCCTGCGCATTTTCGGTTATTTACAAGTTGAATAAAAGTAACGGATGCGATTTATTACAATCTTTGAATGCTGCATTGAGAGTTGCATTTGCTTCATTGCAACAATGCGTGCTGCTTGGGGGTGTCGCTGTTGTCCGTAATTGCAGGATTCCGGGAGGAAAGAATAACCACAGGTGGTGATCTCCGTGATATGTTCCACCAGATGAAAATTATCGCGCTGGATCGAAGTTTATCTAACGGAAAATTCCAAAAGAGGTTCGATTCAACTAGCTCCCCATGTTCAAAGCGCTAGAGTATGCAGGACAATACCCAGATACAACAGTGGCGATAATAAAGTTTTATTACGACGACGACACCGCAGAGGAGGCAATTGAGCGTGCGGACTAGGTAAAATTCATTCATTAGAAGCGAGGTTTCGAATTCGCTGGAAGTGCTAAAGAACCTCGGCGAGCAGAAACCAGTAACGCAGCAAAATGGGCTGCGCAATAGGCTTCTTCAACCCGTTGCACACTGGGAAAAAACAGACCCAAATTTCCTACTAAATTAATGCCGCTGAGCTGGCAACCTGATATATAGCATTTCTTATGTAAAATTGGTCAATAAATCGATTGGTGATGGTTCCATCCTGTGCAGGGTACGGTAAAAGGTCTTTATTTCCAAAAATACGCAAAAATAAGGTGAAAAGGGACAATTTTCATGCCCTGCACAAAATAAAAAAACAAGCACCAATCGATTTGTTGACCAATTTTACATAAGAATTGCTATATTTCAGGTTGTTAGCACATCTGTGATTATTCAGTGGAAATGTGGGTTCCGGTTTTTCCACTAAATAATCGCCGCTAGACTGTCATGCTCTTATGGAATCGTTCAGCATTGTATATTCAATAAACTTAGCTAGATTTATCTTGAATTTTGAAAAACAAATCATTTTTCACAACGCTTCCATATCCATCTCAAAACTTGTATCACTGCTCAATTATTCATCTCACGACGCCATCATATTCAGAACGTAGCCGCAGCCCATCGTAGTAGTTTACCTAGATATTTGCTGTAGTTGTTTACGTGCTAAATTGGTAACCTAGGTAACCACTGCAGTGCAGTCGATTTATGTCAATTATGCAGGAATAATTTAACATTTTCAGTATGATTTTTTCGTATTAACAGAAACTGATTTGGCAACTTTTGATTTTATTCAACGCAGTGAAAACAGATGAAAATACATACAGTTGAAATTTAGGAATTGTAGAAATTCATCTTATATATTTCTGCTAATTCAAGCTTCGAAAATTTGAGGTGAATATTTCAAAGATTAAAATATTCTTAGTGTAGTGAGTGATTTTGGTTGATGATTAAAATAAAAAGTGGTCCGATAGTGATCCCGTTGAAGCCTTATAGAACAATGCACGGATTTTGTTTGATGCCCGACTATAATATCGAATTTAGAGTTTTTGAGTGAGTTTTTAAGGATTCTGCTTTGTGAGAAATCTAAAGTGAACTATGATGAATCTATTCCATGGATTAGTAGACTGGTTTAGTTAGAAAATATGCGTGTTTTCCTGTTTTCAATTGTGTTTTCATGTTGTATGAGTTGAATATATGGGCTGAGATGAATAATGGAGCAGTTCCCCTATAAGATCGGAGCCGGGAATAATGAAAAATCAGTAAGTCATAAAAACAAACCAAGTTGGTCATTGCTAGAAAAAAAATATCAAAAAAAAAAAAGATTAACGTGAGTGAAAAATATCAAAATTCAATCAATTTATTGGATTATGGTAATTCACAAGTTTAAAGGATTACAAATAGCTATATTTGCATTGATAGTTAAAACTATACATAAGTGAATTGGTTTCAGATCTTCTTGCAGCGAAAAGCTCGGTCTAACGAGACACTTTGGTGGCTAACCTGAAAATAGAAGAAAGCATAAAATTAGTAATCAAATAAGGTAAAATCGTAAGTAGTTGAACAGCAACAAAAACTATAAATCTGACTAGAGCTAAAATATGAACAGAAGTAGAACAAAAAGGGTGAAGGTCACGTGGGACATAAAAGGGAAAGCGATACAGTCGCAGTGTGCAAGACGGAAAAGTTAACTAATTTTTGTAAGTTTTGCTAACTGTTGAACTTAAAAAACTAAAATCATGATTAAAAATATATATCCTACAGTTTGACCTGCCACAACCCTACAAGTACACTTTGTGTGAGACAATTTTATTTCAATGTTTTTATGCCGCATTAGGACTCATATTTCTTAGGCGTTTCTTAGGCGTTCAACTAATTTTTAGGGTGAATTTTCGATTATTTTGTTTTTGATGAATCCAGCTTTAATTAGCGCTTTTATTAAAAGCGGATGTTATGAAATTTCTTGAGAGATATAATTTTTTTTTTAGCTTTTGTCTGTCTGTCTGTCTGTCTGTCTGTCTGTCTTTCTGTCTGTCTGTCTGTCTGTCTGTCTGTCTGTCTGTCTGTCTGTCTGTCTGTCTGTTGCCTTCTCTAAATAACTATATACAGTAAATTTTATTACAAACAAAATTCTAAATTAAAATTGAAAACAGCCGCATCCCCAAAAAACGCAAAACAGATTGTTAAATTCCACACAAAAAGAATTATGATTGAGAACTTCCCGAAACAAAAGTTGCATCTGCTTAGACATGCAAAAATGTATACGATTATTTACTCTCGGTTGGGAATGTGAAGAGTAGGGGTAAACAGGGTAAGACCGCCCTGCGGGGTAAGACCGCCCACCGTAGTTTTACTACCAAGTTATAAAATAGTTGAAAAATTTCTTCAACGTGTCTATTACAGTATAATTACATAACATTTTGCACGTTTTTCTGTTTTGATAGTGCACGAACGGTCGCAGAAATAATCAAAAACAACCTTTCAGCTGGCAACCAGTCAATGCGCTATTGTTTTGCGGCAACGGGACTTAAGGTTTTTCAGTCTAAAAATCTATTGTTTTGTTCGTGAATATACGTTTAATCGCTTGCCTGAATCTATCTTTTTTCGGAAATATCGAAGGCCGTGAGTAATCTTGTAATGTTGACTACTTTTTCGGTCAAATATGAAAATGTTCCACTGGGGGTAAAGTCGCCCACTATACAAGGGGTAAAACCGCCACGAATCCAACTGCTTGTTGTTTTACTTCAAGACCCAAATGCCTCGACACTACAAAGGGAATATTTACAGGATCAGTAAAGCAACTTCAAGCCACATAAGACATCGATGTTAATCGACCATTTTAGATTTGGTTTAAGCTTTTCTAGTAATATATTTTAACAAGACTTATTTTTGAAAAAAGTAAACCTGTGTGAAAATGGTGTTAATGAACCAAAATAATTTTAGAGCCAGGACGGTGTGTTTGATAGGTATGACGTCTCCAGCAGAATTGAAAAAAGTAGTTTTTTACTTTCGAAAAAAGTACACACTCTAAAAAAATTTAAAAAAAAAAAATATAGAAATAGAAATAAAAATATATTTTTTTTCAATTTTTTTTTGAAAAAAACATGTTTTTGCCTGTAAAATCTACAAAAGGTAAGCTAAAATTTTATGGTTGTTGGATCATGGAGTAATAGAAATATTAACAGCTCAATTTTTGTGAAGAATTTTTTTTTGACGGTTTATTTGATGTATAGAGTCGTTGGTAATTTTGTTCTTCAAAAAAAAAAAACATAGAAAATTGAAAATATAAATAAAAGAAATAATAATTATTAGTGTTTTTCTATACATAATAAGTCTTCAAAAGAATCATACAGATAGGTTTAATGAGTTTTAATTTTTAGCTTAAAGATAGGTATATTATGAATTCAATATCTTGAAAAACCCCAATTCTGAAAAATCTATTTATTTTGAAAACCAAAAAAGTTACCTAAACATTGATTTGAACTTAAATAATCAGAAAACAGAAAGTTAAAACTTAGAAAAAAATTTTTTTTTCAGATTTTTCACAGTGTATATTTTATGAAAAAAGAAAAAAAAAATACCATCTACAACTTTGTCAGAGACACTATATCGATAGAATGAACCGTTTCGGCCCTAAAAATATTGTTTATCCTCAAAAAATGGTGGGCGATCTTACCCCGCTGGTGGGCGGGCTTACCCCGCATGAAAAAGATTTGCACATTTTCAATGAATTTTTAAAACTTAAAAAAAAGCTGGAAAATAAACAAAAATGTTTCAGTTCTTATTTTTTGAATGCGGGTATTGAATAGAAGAACCTCGTAGCGAAGAAAAAATGAAATTGCAGCGGCAACTTTTTTTTCTATAAACAGAATTGCTTAAGGGGGCGGTCTTACCCCGCTTACCCCTAAATGAGCTTAAAATGCACCCCAAACAAGATGACGTTAATATTGTGAAACGGTGAATTTCTTTTCACCCTTAGCATCTGACTCGAAAATCAGACCCCATTTCACTCAACCTTCTCGACCGTGTATCAACCGCATTCTTAACAGGGAGAACCCTTATTTGAAAACACAAATGAAATGACTGAATGAATGAAAAGCCACAGCTGTGCCGCGCGGCTGTTCGTTGCGCTGGCGTGGAAAACTTTTCGTTTCGTTCATAATTAATTTTCGCGTGGAAACATAATTATAACGCTTTCATGTTGTTCGCTGCTTGCTTGCTGGTTGGTAGACGTTTGTTTGTGGTGTCATTGTTGGTGGTTCCACTCGGTTAGGGATTTCCTCGGAAGTCAACCGTGATGATCCACCGACCCGGACGGACGGGCGCTGAAAAGTGGAGTAAGCGTTTTAAGGATTTTCAATTGTTGTTTTACTGAAATTTTTCTAAAGCCTAAGTTTAAAGTAAATAAAATGTTAACAATGTTCGAAAACAAAGGCCTTTTTGGAAAAATAGTTCCTCAGAATTTCTATTGTGGACGGTTCTTCCGTAAACTTTCAGTTCATCTCCACTTTTAGCGCTGAAGAAAAGAAACGACAGTTTGGGTTAAGAATCTCACCGTAGTATAACAGATGATCTGTAAAAGCGCAAAGAATTGAATTTTCTTTATCAAATGCTTTTACTCGTGCGATAGAAACCGCCTAGAAGGCATTCAACATTGCTCCAACTAGAAGTTCAAACTTTTTTTCCTCTCTCCCTGTGTTTCTGTTACACTTTGATACTATATTTCCTGCCGGAGCCTGGAGGTTACCGATCGACCCTACTCTAGGAAGGGGTTTAGTAGGACAGCGGTTGGATGATTGTTTCCGGCTCCTTGATTGCAGATGTCGAGAGGAAATGCGTGCAGTTTGTGGGGCTTGATTGACTTTTACAACTATGTTTCATAAGGAATTCCGGAGCTGAAGGCTCTTGATATAATATTAAATTTCTGCTGATGTTTAAAGGGTTATCAAATAAAAGATTATTTTTTTCGTATTCTTCAATCTGTGGTTTGATTAATTTAGTATTTGGAGTAGCTAAATATGTTTTTTCACTTCATAACATTTATTTCCTTAAATCAGAGCGTTGAAAAAAGCGTCACAAAAACTGGAAACAAAGTGCACAAGTAACGGAATAATTCATTTAAATAATCTCATTTTCCAAATGTCACAACGAGGCCAGATGCAAAACGGAAGCATATTTCACAAGCTCTTGCGAAATTAGTTTTTGATAAATTTCAAACTTCACTCATTCGCCGCCGCCCTATCTGTGTGTGTGCAGCCAGCAGCTCAGCGGGAATGTTTCTCCATCATATCGCCCAAGCTGTCCGGATACCTAATCCTACGAGTCATCCATCAGACATGAAAGCTCTGCCACACGAAGGTCTGGCTGCTGCTGGGTCTGCGATGAAGGAGGCATGTGCGAGAAAATGCCATTTTGTTCGTCTGGTTTTTCAGTGCGACAAAATTTTCGCTTTCTCACCTGGCACGCAAAATGAAATCCAATCTGTCTTAGTCATTTGTTTTACGCCTTTCTTGGCGATGCCAGCCCGGAAATGGATTTGTGCTTACGCCCGTGAAGCCGCCTTCTCCATTAGCATACGAAAGCCCAGCTTTCCATTTCACTTAACGCGAACGACGGGAGGACGAGTTTTGTTTAGCTGCATTTGGTGCTGCTAGGTTTATACAAATTCTTTCAGAAGATCTATTCATTGTTTGTAGAGTGTCTGAGAACTTTTCAGTTGTATGCTAAAACCTGAAATTATATGTCGAAAAATCAGATTACCTGAAATATTTTTTTTCGCTCATATTTGTTCGTAGTGGAGTACTTTTACACAGCATGAACAGATGAAGACAGTTTTTTCAATATACTGAATTTAAATATGTATTAAACAACTCTCTTGGGGGTAATCAAGTGCGAATTTAGCGTTTCACTCCAACTCTGCATTCATTTTCATCTACGCCAGTGTATCTTACTACTTACCATAGATCGACACACCATTTTCGCTACCATAGCTTGATAATCCTGCACCTTCAGTCCTAACCCTTCTGAAGAGAAGCAATGAAACATAATTTCCTAAAGCCAATAAGAATGCCCCTCGTTGCGGCTGACAGACTATCTGTGAATCGATAACTTTTTTTCCGTTTCCCGTTCGAATCGTTAAACGTTTTATCAGGTGGAGAAAATGTGTCTACCGTTCCGTCCAACCGTAATGGAGAAGATCCTGGTCGGTTTGTGCACGGAGAGTCTACCGACAGTCACAAGGAAATTGATAGCTTTAACCCAACCCTCGCTGCCAGTTGTGATAAAAACAAAAGCAACGCTAGCTGTCTAGATGAATCGCGCTCAGGCCCCTAACAAGGAAACAGTAATTTGTCACAGCACATGTCCTCAGCTGTGCGACGGATACATTTCGTCGCTTCCGGACCTTCCGTGGGCGGAGAAAAAGCAGCATACTGTTTTATAGAACTAGATTTCTCTCTTATCGAAACATCATTAGAACAAGCAATACGTATAACTATATATCCGTTTCGTTGGTCGCTGCATTCAATGCACCGTACGTTTGAACTTGGAATTCTACAAAGAGATTCAAGTCAAAGGCTCAATCGGCGACTTGTGCAGATCCGCATCCTCATCAGTAATCCGGTTGGATAGATGCCCTTTCCGTTTACAGCAAATACGGCTGTGCTTTCGCTTGAAATAGCGTCAAAGGAAGAGAGCCAATCGCAACGCTTTTTTTAGCTGCTCAATGCAGCGGAATCGAATAATACAAGTCGACCCGAGTGATTATTTCTTGTACAATATATCATTTTAGAATTGCAGAAGGATCATTTGAGTATCATTTAGAAAACATTTAATAACACAGTGCAACAGAAATCCACCTTTTCTCCTGCTTCGGATTCTTTGTATATTACAGTTGTGCGATCATACGCAGAACAGAAACAGTGCATAATATAACTATGAAATAATTGAATTTCGTTAAATCATTAAATCTGACTCACTTAGTTCACAACTTGATGATCGAATTCAATAGAAAAACCTTTGAATGGTTGTTAAAATAGCTATAAATAATTGCCTTCGATTTTAGCAAGCGATAAAGAGTAACGAAAAACATCAATTCGGATTTAATTAGTTTCCGTTTCTTTTCGGCTCCCGCAGAAATAATTCTGTTCAGCTCATAGCGATACAACAACGTTGTAATAAATTGCTCCAATGCATTACTCCCTCCCACCCTCGCACTGTGGTCCAGAAATGAAAAAAGGCGGTCAAAAGTCATTTTCTTGTAAACGTTACATTTCAGAGCAATACTGTCTTCGGGAAAGTTTTTGAGTAAAGAAAGATCCTTCTTTGGACATTAACAGATCCGTGATTCATCCCCCTACAAGTGAGATAAAAGGAGTATTTTCTCTAAAAATCAATATTTGTTATCGTCGTCTTTGGCAAAGTTTTCCAAAATAACATAACAAAAAACTTTGCTGAGGACACTAGGTAGCTATTTCTCAATCTTACTGAGCTATCTGATTATGTTCAATGATGTTTTAAAAATAAAGTTTTTGCCGTTAAAATTCATATTTTAACCTACTATACCTCTGATATTCTCACTGAACTTTTGAAACAACATCAGACCTTTATTTTTTATATGTTACAGCAGACTTTAATTTATGATATTTAGGTTTCTATCAATATTTCCTGCCAAAAAATTTACTTTTGACAAGTAACTTTCGATTTTCTGCCGTTTCCCAACACATCCCACGGCAAGATTACCACCAATTGAATTGTCCATGTGCTCTGCACGCACGGCAGTTAAAATTTTTTGCAGAAATTTGCAGAAACTTGTAAAATCATGGAACAAAACAACTTTACCGTAAGTTTATTTATGTCATGTTGATCAATAGCGGATTTTTGTTGCGAAAAACATAGCAAGCTTTGAATTTTTACGTTTTGATGCATCTTTTGAAGTATAATCGACGCATGTTTTTTTACTCGAAAACTTTCCCGAAGACAGTATTGCTCTAAAATGTAACGTTTACGAGAAAATGACTTTTGACCACCTTTTTTCATTTCTGGACCACAGTGCCTCGCAAATAGTCTCACGTCCCGTGAACTTATAAATTTTATTTCAATTGCACCGAAAACCTTCATTAAACTTAATGAAAGCGCAAAAGTTCAACCTGAAAGGTGCCTCCTAGAGGGCTCTCCAGTTACAACTATTACCTCCTAGGGGAATGATTTAATATTCATCACTTTCTGACCTTTGCTATTCCGTGCGAATCCTAGAATTTGCAATCTCAGCGAATCTTTCGCCCGAAGCCTGACAATAGGCCCTTGGAGAAAATAACAACTCTGTAAGAATTCTGGCACGCGCACTCCGGGCAAATTTTGTCACGAATAAACAGCCTTTTTCGCATATTCAGATTGATGCTGGGTCACGATTTTCCGAATGTACCGAATGCCACGCCGAGTGGAAGGCTATACACCATCGTCATCATTATCGTCACGCCTTGGAATGCAAGGGTAACAGGCGTTAAATAGATTAAATTTTCCACCTGGTTAACTCGCTTAGTTGAGGAAAATGCTCGGAACAGGTTACAACGTAACCGTGGCGCCTGTATTGACAATATGACAAATTGAAAAAAAAGTTGAGTGGCATAAGCAGGTTGCAGAATATATGTATATTCTGCTACGCTTAAAGGCAGACGAAAGGAGGCGAGAATCCCATAAGCAATAACTAATGGTGATAAGCCGCAGAATGCTTTTAAAGTATTGCCACAATACCTACTTAACTATATCCTGTTCACATTCGAATTTCCGAGCAAAAAACTTTCACTGCAAGTTCGTTCGCATGCAAGCACTGTTGCACAATGCATATCTCTCCGTTGCCAATTGGAAGCATTTGCGTGTTCGAATCGGATTAATGCCGTTTGTTGCCGTTCAAACTTCGAATCGTTCTTCTGCGGTGCTCTCATGTGAACGGCCCCACATGGCGATGGAAGCCGATTGAAATTGATTCTGTGTTTTCGGCGGAATGGAATTTGAAAACTAGTCAAATAATTGCCCAGCTTATAGAGTATCGTTTGCTACTTGTTCAGTGGGGAACTAAAATTCTCATCTGTTCATTGTAACAATGTAAAATCAACACCGAGTGTGTGCCATTGGTGCTTGCCGGATGGGGGATTGAAAATCGTATTGATAGTCAATAATTGCCCAATCTGTATCAATTTTGAAGGTACACACAGGATTTTATAATTCAATCATCGCTATTGTTCCTTTCTACTCTTAATACGGTCTTGCTCAGGAAGTGATATAATCATCTTTAAGTGGAGGGCAGAGAAATGATGGAGACGCATGATAATCGGTGCATAGTTAAACCATCAAACTCATCAGTTCTGTATTCTTAGAGTTGAAGTGCAATTAAGCATAGAGTTAGAATTTGAATCACTTTGTCATGTATTATGTACAAAAAATGGCATCTATTATAGTTTTCATGTTTCATTATTGACTGAAAATTTTGGTCCTCTAAACCATCAGCTGGCATTACTAGAGGCGCCTGGTAAATGCTTTGGATGTTGTTCATTTTATAAAATCACAAATCGCATAACCCCGCAAGCCGTTGGGTGTGGTATTTTGCACCTTTAACCAGTTTCGAAAGTTGAACTCATATGTGTTGCACCAGGAGCAACACTTTCCGCGTGATCCAAAACAAATTCTTGCTTGGTCAGCTGTGATAGTTACACTATCAGTATCAGCGGATTTACACCAATGTTTGCCAATAGATGGCACGTAGAAACACTGGCCCTGTAGATCAACATTTTCACAGAAGGAAAAAAAAACATATCCAACCGTTCATTCTCGCTGCCGCTGTGTATTCACTGGCCCACATATAGGGCTGCTTTTAATTAATTAAAAATTTTCACTCTGTTGATCCTGTTGCCTGACGGCCGCGCCATAGGCTCTTGAAATACTTTACCGCTGGCTGGGGCTCATACATGGCAGCCCCGGCTAAGAGCGAAAGTTGAACGTGCCTATGAATACGCCCTGGGATGCTGTCGTCGGGGCGAAGTGGGTGTGCGTTCGCCGTGCATTCCAGCCATCAACGAGTTTCGAGTGGCCACTTCGGGGAGTGTCTGTTGTGGGAAATACGATGCATTTCTACTATGCTGAGTTAATTTCAAGCATGCGAGTCGAAGCCATACAGTTGCAAATATTTATTAACATTCAAGTGCCTTGCCGCTCGGTCATGGCGCTGTGCCAAGGACTAACAATTCCTAGTGCCGTAAGTGATAGATTGACTGGAATTTGCTTTAACAGCTCTGTGCAAAGTTGATTTGCAGTTGTTCAATACGGGAAAATATTAAGCTTTTGCTGAATAGTTTGTTTTGTGAATCATGCTAATAAAATTGAATGAATAAACATTTGTTGATGTTCGTATCTCTGGATAGATTACCCTTTGGTTAAACTAATTTTATTTAATTGCCAATTTCTGAACCTGACCACATAGACAATGGTTACGTGTTTTCCTATATAAGGAAATAGCTTTCAATTTACCTTATTAATGACGACCCTGCGTAGTCTCATTTATAAGCTTCCTTTTTGTTCTGTGCTTTCCTTTCACATAATTGACAATCCCAATGCAAGGTTACGGTTGAAAAAGCAGATTGATTGGATGTCAAATCAACCGAGAAGGCGTGTAACTTTGAGGGCGTATATCATTGCTATATACTTGGCCCTGAGCTTGCTTGCGGAAGCTAACGACATCGTCATCACCGTCGTAGTCGTCGTCTTAATTGTCCCCCTTCCAAATGTTTTTATTTTTTTTTGGTTCGAACAAATAGCTTTGCCATCATTCTTCACTCATTAACTTTGGCTCCCTAATCCTGGCCATTAGCAGCGAGTCGGAATGTGTCTTTTGTTAACGATTTCCTTCTTCGACTACCGGTGAATGAGTTGGTTTCGGATGGTATTATTTTGTAAGTTGGTTTTGGACAAGCGTATCGGATTTTGTACTGTATTCATTGCTTTGATATAATGAAATAAACTTCATTAACAAAGTTCAGCTTAAATCCTAAATTGAAATGAATTGGACATGCCCAAAAAGCATTACTACATGGGCTGAAAAGTTTTCAACTTGGAACAGAGATGGCGTTGCCAATCAAAAATATTTGGGGTGCCCTTAACTAGAAACGTTCAAAGTGACCACAAAGTGAAATGAAGTAGGCTGGTTAAAACATAAGTAAAGTAAATATATGCCCGATGGGTGCCGTGTTTCTCAACAATTGTTGAAAAAAAAAACAGTGTTTTAAATTTTGTACGTAGAATTTGGCGAACATTACAGTGGTTACAATGGATTAAACATGGACCACCACTACACTCCTAAGTCCAAAAACAGTCGGTAGACTGGTTTGTATCTGGCGAGAGTCCAGTATTTCTTTAGATTTGTGAGCCCTAATATTTACTGTTTGAGTACCCACGGTAAAATACGGTAGAATCATCTATGAGCAAATTAGTGTACATATATGGTTCGAATGGACGTTAAAATCAAGGCGAAACAGAAAAAAGGGCTCTTTTACCAAGTCAACGATTCCGCTCATTCGGCGTTTAGTACGGTCGATAAATTGGGTGAATTGCGCTACGGACTGAATTGAGACTCTCCGTATGCGGCAGATTCAGCTCCGAACAACTATTTCCTGTCTTCTGGTTAAAAATATGAGAATTAGTTATGTTTCCATTTAATTCGACTATCAAAGGATCAAATACCCTCTTATACCGTCCTCAAATTCGTACGTATTTCGGTTGCACATTTTGGTAGAAGAAAAAAATGGTAACATAACCACTTCTCAATATTCAATTCAATTCTATTTCGACGCTCAGTAAGAAATTTATTTGAAAACATGGCTCTTTGGCTAGTGATTCAACTCGAAGGTAAAGTTGCAAATAAACGACTAGACATGAAAAGGTAGATTTTTACTAAAATGATAACATCAACGACAATGGATTTAATGATACAAACTCCATAAAATAACCAATAAAATGAATGAATGGGCAATACTTTGTTTTATGTCATCATTAAATTTTTCAGCGACGAATGTTTGAGTACTAGAACAAAATTTATTGCGTAAGATACACTCTGAATTTTTGATGAATGAAATTTCATTGGTTGATTGTTGCAGTTCTTCCTTCTGCGTCCTGTTTAACAAGTATTTTGCAATTTCGCTATTGAAAACAGCGAAAGTGCATCGACGGACGAAATTGCTGCAGCCATTTGCACATTTAACATTTTGGAACATTTTTTATCTTTTGGACCCGATGGTATTTCTGCCGTTATTCTACTAAAAAATCGTGCAGCTTTAAAGTCACCGCTAGCAGCTATTGTCAATCCCTCCTTGCAATTTCTGCAATTTCCTCGTAGTTGGAAAAAACCTTCGATGCTCCCGGTATTCAAAAAAAGGTGATTAACGAGACGTTAAACATTATCGTGAAGTCTCCTGTTTGTGTGCTTGCTCAAAACATTTGTCGATAATCATCTCATGTTCAGCACAAAAAGCTAAATTTCTACTGCTCAACATGGGTTTTACCCTGGTCGATTCGTTTCCATTAAACAAAGCAAAGCCTCGGTGCGATATTCCGATTCGGAACTCGAGGTTCTGTTTATAATACACAGACTCCGCAGCCAATTGTTAAGTGTACAGGACAAATGCGGGGCTAACGCTACGATCCTACTGACACTAACAGTCTCTCCCAAGCCGAAACTCGTATCTACGACGACTGGCCTGCTCCCTTCCGGAGGACTCTGCTGGGACTTGTGAAAAAATTTACGATAAAATAACCGCGGCGAAACTTATAACTTATAATTACCGATTGAATTGTGATTTACATGAGAACTTAATGCTACCCCTAGAGTGTATTCCGCGAGAGACAATTTTTCCTTTTATTATACAAATGGCCCTTCTCGGGCTTCCTCTGTTCTAGTACATTACTTAACCTAATCTCTGAGAGCGGCCTTCGCCGCTCTGTTAATAACCGCAAACAACCGGTAACTCACGCTCGCGCTACGCGGCGACGAGTTACCGACGCATCAAGTACGGTGTTTTATCCAATTGCGCTTAAGGGTGATTTTCGCAGTTTTCGTCACCCAAGCCAAGCAGAAGAATCGGCTTCAAGTGTAAGCTGAAGGCTGTGTCAACATGGAAAGAATCCGGTAGAGAACCGGCGTCTTTCCGGATTCTAAGTATGCCACTTAATGTGACGGAATCCTGTAGGCATGCTGTCGAGGACGCGGGAGCCGTTACATCTGCCCTGCCTCCGATAGAGCTCCCGTGCAGCGTCGAGCGTCGAATGCAACAGACTCGAACTTCAACTGGATTAGTAAAATGGCTCAGTTCTTATCTACGCAACCGACGATCGCTGTTAAGTCGGGAATGTTGCAATCCGCTTGCTTTAGCAACAGCTGACAGCTTTAGAAAAAATTCTCGTGTTTCTCAAGGCATTATTTTTGAGCCGCTTCCTTTGTCTTTGTACAATAATAATGTTCCCAAGGTCCTACCACCATGCTACCTGGCACACGATTATTGTACGCGGATAAAACCAAAATTTTCCAAATTGTTAAGAACCATGATAGGGTAGGGAACGGCTCAAGCAGTAGCGCCTATTTTAATCAGTCGAAGAAAACAGGCCTCAAACTCCTGCATTTTGATCAATATCGACAATTTCAATGGTGGCAACGAAAACATTGATTGTCTAGCTGTCTTACGAATATAAAAAATACCGTTAATCACAAAGAAATCTGTTAACAAACGGCATTTGAAACAAATCGACCTATATTGCAGCCATTCAGGAGCCAATTCGGGTGCTGAAAAAAAAACGCCTGCGAAGCAGATGGAAACTGCTTAAAATAGGTTCGGGGTTATTGGAATAGTGTCCCTCGATTGGTAACTTTGATTGATGATTGTTAAAGTTTGCTAACTTAGTTCTACAATCTGAAAACAAGTTCTGACAGAGAAAACGATAGCGAACAGATTGATATACTACTGTTTGAGTTTCACCCAACACATTTCGAGTATTTCGTCTGAATACACAGGCGGTTCCTAAAGCAGCTTAGAATATGTTCCCTACCCTAATTGTTGTAGACTTCAAACGTTACTCTACTCATTCAACGGCTAGTGTTCATGCAACTACATGATGTTAAGCATTTTCAAAGGCACCAAATGTTGTTATTTGACTATTGTATTGCTGGCTTTTCTAATGATAATAAGGTTTCATTTTTATTTACATTTAATTTGCCATTAATTATGTTTATATACTTTTAAATGTTGCAAAACATTTACATATCATTATTCCAGAGAGATTTTAAGCTGTCTCACGCATAATCTACAATACATTGCTCATTTTTGGTTGCAGAGGTATCATTTAAAAACGTGAATTCTGGTTAAAAGAGCTAACTTGAGCAATGGCAACCACCCTAGAGGATTTCAAGGATATTCAAAATAAAAAGAACAAGTGAGATTTCGAGATGTATCGCGGGGTACTTTTTTGAAGATCGATTTTTAATCGAAATAATCTTTTTTCTCTACGCATAAAGAAACTACGCATTGCGCTACAATATGCCTCATTAGTAACATGTAAAATGTTCGTAGTAGTTACATGCCACTACCGTTGCCATTTTGGATTTTACTTGAAAAGATATAAAAGTAGGGTAGGGAACGTATTTTAATCAGCCTAAGGAGCCGCCTGTGTATTGAGACGAAATCCATACTCGTAATGTGTAAGGTGAAATACAAACATAAGAATGTCAATTCGCTCACTAACCAAATAGCGCACGCTATTTCAAAAATCGAAAAATTTTGCACAGTTGTTTTTGATAAAAAAGTCGTTTAATGATAACAGTTCGCTGTGTAGATTCATGGCTGCTTTTTCAAACGGGTCTGTCCCAAAATATGACGGATTGATAAAAATTTCTATACCAGAAAAACGATTCATTTCATTGAAATGGTGTCTCAAGCAAAGTTGTAGGTAATAAAACTGCGGTTATATGAAAAATTACGCTGTATTTTTTTTTTCATGTGCCAAATTTCATAAATTGTTACAATTGTTATCCCAAAGAGTACCTTTTTTGAAAATCTATTTCTAACACATTGAAGACAACTATATGTACTACTATCTGTCAAAATTTGGTGCTGATAGAATAAAAAACAAAAAAGTTATGAACGTTTGAGTATTTTGAAATTTTCACTCTGAAGTTCTTTCGAGTGTTTTTTTTTCTGTCTACAAATTACAGTGTTGAAAAATTATCGCCAGGAGCATGATACCAATCCAACACGTTGTTTTTGTATCGTTATAAATCATTTTTGTTCTGGCTCTGTTGAAATTGCATAGGGTAACGACCTCATAAATCACCTACCCCCATTTTTCGCCAATCCAGTGAATCTGGGTAATTTAAGCTTACTGTAGTTACGGTAAATGATTATAATAATTTAATTTTTCAATGTTTTCAGTGCTTGAACGCATTCACTAAAATATTTCATAATTATAAGATGTTTTCTGAAATTATAATCGAAATAACGTTGTCATATGAAGAGCACAGTTTTCTGCCAAAAAACTGGGTGGGTGGCAAAAAAAATCTCAGTGAAATGTTATAATTATAATTTAGCTTAAATCAACTTTTGTGAAAGTTCTTTCAATTATACTGTTCTTGGCTTTCAAGTTCGTATAATTCAAAATTTATGAAATTACTATAACTTTATTCCTAAATATAATTGGCGAAATTAGGATCTCATACTGTGCGTTAGCACCTGTATTTACTCTGGACGAACTGTCATAAAGTATTTAGACTTAATGAGTGAACCCACTTTTCGACTCCGTGGTTGATCAAAAACAATGAATGAATTCTTAAAAATGGTGAGAATCAGGTCCGTAGCTACCGGGGGGGCTAGGGGGGGCCCCCACGCGTTTTCATTTCCCCACCACGCAATTTTCTCATATATTTGATCGAGGTAAACAAACCAAATGAAAAATCTGAAATATGACCAATAAGCGTTATTGAATAGTCTCCAGTAGTAGTTCATTAAATCTCAAAAAAACCAAGTTTAAATCCGAACAATCAAAACGGTCGAACTCATATGACAAAAAGGTTAAATTACTCAATCTTTTGGTGAGCCCGCTTGATTCGCAGCGAAGTTGAAACTGACGATCCGCATACTTCCGTTTCGGATGTCCGAACCAGCGCAGCGTCTGGGAGTGAAAATGTCACCTTTTTAAAATGTTTCATTTTAATGAGAGAACCAATCACAGTTTTATATGTTTGATTATATAAGAACAATGCAAAACAAGTTTTGCTGCAAAATTTGACCAGTTTTTCCAGAAGTTTTTATTGTTCACTTTTTGATTTCTTGGATTGAAAAAATCGTGGGCAAAAGATGACACACAAGACAAGTTTTTTCAAATATTCAATATTCAGACAGTATCTAAACTTCCTGCAGTGTGCTTCTTGTGATTCATGTTTATGTTCAGTTCAATTTATTTTGGCCTGACTCAGTCCGTTACCTAGCCCGGACAACTATGTTACAGTTCGGTTTAAAATTAAACCGGACATAAACATTGATCAAACAATGCGAATCGTCAAATTCAGAATTTGGGCTAACGGTTGAATCGCTCCATTCTTTCTTCGCGAATAGAATCTCTCAGTATCGTCGATTTTGAACAAGGCGACCCTCGAAGATGGGTTTCTAACGCTGTAATTCCTTCAATAATAAATGCATTTCAGATTATAACTTTTTAGAACTCTCTTCTGTTTTTAGTTTTTCGAACGTGTCATAGAATCGTTGTGTCATAGAATCGTTGTATTCCATCAATCGTCTTTGCATTGCTTCTCTTGCTGGTTTGATCATTTATTTAATGAATATTGAATTGATCGAATAGCGGGTTCGTCACTGTAAGACAGAAATTATGAAGTTTTTATGTCTGCTTTTTTCAACGATACGCACATTCGCAGCTTGGTTTTTTTTCGGAATATATACCCGGAAAACCAGATATTCGGAAATAAGAAAATTCTTACGGGACACCACTAACGCTTATTTGAAAATATATAGATGACCTTCTGAATTTTTTGGTGCTAAAACTATCGATATAGGAGGAAAACTGCAAAACTTATAAGAATTTTAATTTGTGAGTACTCCGTTGGACGCGTAAAGGTACTTTTTTGTCGAGCACATAACGGTTTTAAACGGCTTTCCCTCCAAAAAAAAAACGTTTAATTAAAAAAATTCTCTGCCCCCCCCCCCCCCCACGCAAAACGGAGTACCTACGGCTCTGGTGAGAATCTATTGAAGTTCTTGTTTTAATATGGTTTATTTGACACGGCACGATACAATTTTATGTTTAACTGAGCCAAGTACACTTTTTATTAATTCTAGATTAGCAGGAAAAGGAGGGAGGCACTTTTTTTATTTCTCGCGGCCGACTACGAGCTAGTGGGGATTGAAGGTGAGAGGAGGGGAGATACAATTCTTGCTTAAAACTAATTAAGATATATCTATTTGTGTTTCAACTGGTGTTCTTTTTGTTTTTCAAACATAGGTGTAGGCTCTTAATGTTCGTGTCTCCATCGTCGTATACGGGTATTCTAGCAAATAGACAAAATAATTCTAGATTTTAATGTCAGTATTCTTCAAATAACATTACAGTTGTGTCATGTACTGGAGATCACCGCTTTCCAGAATATCTCTAACGGGTACGTTCGGTTGTTTTCCTTGGGCCCGAAGGGAATCTATAAGCTCGGACCTAACACAACGGTACACGACCTAACAACATGCTCGATGTCATGGTAGCCATCGCCACAAAACGCAGTAATTACTGTCTACAAGCCCTATACGAAAGAGATGCGTGTTTAACGTGTAGTGATTGGACATAAGTCTGGACAACATTAAAATGACTTGGACATGCCGAAAAAGCATGACTACATAGGCTAAAAAGTTTTCAACTTGGAACAGAGATGGCGTTGCAAATCAAAAATATTTAAGGTGCCCTTAACTAGAATCGCTCTTATTGACCACAAAGTGAGATACAGTTGGCTGGTTAAAACATAGGCAAATCAAATATACGCCCGATGGGTGCCGCGTTTTTTAACAATTGTTGAAAAAACCAGTGTTTTAAATTTTGTACGGAGAATCTGGCGAAAATTACAGTGGTTACAATGGATTAAACATGGACTCACCACTACACTCCTAAGTCCAAAGACAGTCGGTGGACTGGTTTGTATCTGGCGAGAGGCCAGTATGGTTGAAAATATGGCTAACGAGAATTAGTTATGTTTCCATTTAATTCTACTACTAAAGGATCAAATACCCTCTTAAACCGTCCGCAAATTCGTACGTATTTCGGTTGCACATTTTGGTAGTAGAAATAAATGGTAACATAATCTATTCTCAATATTCAATTCAATTCTATTTCGACTCTCAGTGAAAAATTTAGGTTTCGACGCTCAGTAAAAATCTAGTGATTCAATTCGAAGGTAAAGTTGGAAACAAACAACTAGACTAGATTAGTTAGACATGTCTTGAAAGGGATATCAAGTGTATTTTTAAACCGCTAGTTCCATGCAGAACTCTTCATGTGTTCTTCACATTACTGCATGATAAAACTTGATAGATTCAGCAATTTTCTTCGAGAAAAACTACCAATAAACATGAATAAATTCAATTTGCTTTCGGATTGATACTTAAGTAGCACCTGGGTTGGTAATTAAATCATCACACAAACATATCATTGAATTAAACATTATTTTATTTGGATATTAAGTCGGTATCGAAAGTTTGACGGCCTTTTTCATCGACGAATGTTTGAGTAGGTACTAGAAGAAAATTTATTGCGTAAGATACACGCATGAAATTTTGATGAATGAAATTCCATATTGGTTGATTGTTGCAGTTCTTCCTTCTGCGTCTTGTTTTACAAGTATTTTGCAATTTCGCTCTTGAAAACAGCGAAAGTGCATCGCCGGACGAAATCGCTGCAGCCATTTGCACATTCAACGCCGATATCTTCACAATTTCAAACGTAGAAGTTGCTGAAGCCATTAGAACAATTTATATCTTCTGGACCCGATGGTATTTCTGCCGATATTCTTCAAAAAAAAAACCGTGTAGCTTAAAAGTCACCGCTAGCCGTTATTGTCAAACCCCCCTTATAATGTTTGCAATTTCCTCGTAGCTAGAAAGAATCTTCAATGCTCCCGGTATTCAATGAAAGTGATTAACGAAATGTAGAACATTACCGTGACGTCTCCTGCTTGCTTAAAACGTTTGTAGATGATGATGAGCCCCTTCCGGAGGACTCTGCTAGGACTTGTGAAAAAAAAAAGGATAAAATAACCGCAGCGGAATCACTTATAATTACCGATTGAATTATGATTTACATGGAAACTTAATGCTATCTGAGTGTATTCCGCGAGAGACAATTTTCTGTTGCGAAACCACTACCTATCTTTGTTATACTAATGGCCTTTCTCGGCCTTCCTCTGTTCTAGTACATTACTTAACCAAATCTCTGAGAGCGGCCTTTGGCGCTCTGTAAACAACCGGCAACTCACCCTCGCGCTACGTGGCGACGAGTTACCGGCGCATCAAGTACGGTGTATAATCCAATTGCGCTTACGAGTGATTTTCACAGTTTTCGTCACCCAAGTCAAGCGGAAGACTTGGCTTCAAGTGTAATCAAGGCTTGTCCTACTTTTATGAACAGCTGAAGACTGTGTCAACATAGGAAGAATCCGGTAGAGAACCGGCGTCTTTCCGGGTTCTAAGTATGCCACCTAATGTGACGGAACCCTGTAGGCATGCTGTCAAGGACGCGGGGGCCGTTACATCTACCCCGCCTCCGATGTTCCAGCTCCCGTGCAGCGTCGAGCTCTACCAATTAATACCGCGGGTTAGTTATACATATGGTATGAAAAATGTGAATCTTGCATTTAACCTACCATCGCAGTGCACTGCAGTGGTATATACTCGTATGAAACTATTGCGATGTAGTATGTAGGTACTGAATAATTTGCGCATACTGCATCGCGTATATACCCGGTCAGAAGAGCATAACTAAAAAACTACAAAATTCTATCAACGGGAGATACAAATAACATATTTTGACACGATTTTGTATTACCCATTTCCTTTTGATAACAAAATTGAATCTGAATGAGTTATAGTAACAAAGCCTGAAATAAAGTTGTTCTGAAACAAATCTAACAATTTTTGCGTCTCTATCAAAACCTGTTGTTTATAACAATGGTTGTTATTATACTGTTTTATGTGCTATCTAATTTTTTTAGAAAGCTGATACGTATCAACAAAGTTTGATATGGGTTTGATATTAGTAGAATATTTTTTGTTATGATTTCTGTTATTTTAACACCTAACGGGATCAAAATTAAAACACAATCTGGAAGGCTACAACCTCCTCGTGGGTTTAATCCTCGACGCCGCGTTGCAAGCCCAAACGAAGAAATATCCCGGCGTAACGACTAAAGAACGGCCTCCCACTCCGTGGTGGGACCAAGAGTGCTCCGATGTCTACACGCAAAGATCCGACGCGTTTTTGGCCTACCAGAAGGGAGGTATACCTGGCGACTGTTTACGGTATTCGGAGCTTAATACCAAGCTTAAAAGCTTGGCTAAAGCAAAGAAACGCGGATATTGGCGTCGGTTCGTGAACGAGACGTCGCGGGAGACATCGATGAGCACTCTTTGGAACACAGCCCGAAGAATGCGGAATCGCGTAACGGTCAACGAAAGCGAGGAGTCTTCAAGTCGGTGGATATTTGATTTTGCCAGGAAAGTATGTCCGGACTCTGTTCCTGAGCAAAACATTGTTCGCGATGCGTCTCCGGGCCACGACGCGATAGAATCACCTTTTACGATGGCAGAATTTTCAGTTGCCCTCCTGTCCTGTAACAATAACGCGCCTGGGTTAGATAGAATCAAATTCAACTTGTTGAAGAATCTACCCGGCAATGCCAAGAGGCGCTTGTTGAACTTGTTCAATAAGTTCCTGGAGCAAAACATTGTACCGCAGGATTGGAGGCAAGTGAAGGTGATCGCCATTCAAAAACCAGGGAAACCAGCTTCTGATCACAACTCTTATGTATCCTGTATCCGGAAATTGATGGAAAAAATGATACTTCGTCGTTTAGACCACTGGGTCGAATCAAATGGTCTATTATCAGATACTCAATTTGGCTTCCGCCGTGCCAAAGGGACGAATGATTGTCTTGCGTTGCTTTCAACAGATATTCAGCTGGCGTATGCTCGCAAAGAACAAATGGCGTCTGCGTTCTTGGACATTAAGGGGGCTTTTGATTCCGTTTTTATTGACATTCTTTCGGGTAAACTTCACCGACAAGGATTTTCTCCAACTTTAAACAATTTTTTGCACAATTTGCTGTCCGAAAAGCACATGCATTTTACGCACGGCGATTTGGCAACTTTTCGCATTAGCTACATGGGTCTTCCCAGGGCTCATGTTAGAGCCCCCTTCTTTACAACTTTTATGTAAATGACATCGACGAGTGTCTGGCAAATTCATGCACGATAAGACAACTTGCAGACGACAGTGTAATCTCTGTTACAGGAGCCAAAGCTGCCGATTTGCAAGGACCATTGCAAGATACCTTGGACAATTTGTCTGCTTGGGCTTTACAGCTAGGTATCGAATTCTCTCCGGAGAAGACTGAGATAGTAGTTTTTTTCTAGGAAGCATGAACCTGCTCAGCTTCAAACACAATTAATGGGTAAAACGATTTCTCAGGTTTTGGTACACAAATATCTTGGTGTCTGGTTTGACTCTAAAAGCACCTGGGGTTGTCACGTGAGGTATCTGATGAAAAAATGTCAACAAAGAGTGAATTTTCTTCGTACAATAACCGGACAATGGTGGGGAGCCCACCCAGGAGACCTTATAAGGCTTTACCAAACAACGATACTGTCTGTCATTGAGTACGGGTGTTTCTGCTTCCGCTCCGCAGCAAACACACATTTGATCAAACTGGAGCGAATACAATATCGTTGTTTGCGTATCGCCTTAGGTTGCATGCAGTCGACCCATACGATGAGTTTGGAGGTCTTAGCTGGAGTACTACCATTGAAAAACCGCTTCTGGAGCCTGTCTTCTCGTATTCTAATCAAATGTGAGGTCTTGAACCGTCCCGTGATTGAAAATTTTGAAAGGTTAATCGAACTTAATTCTCAAACCCGTTTTATGACATTGTATTTCAATCACATGTCCCAAAATATTAACCCTTCTTCGAATATTTCAAATCGTGTCGACTTATCAAATACTTCTGATTCTACTGTGTTTTTCGACACATCCATGATAGAAGAAACTCGTGGAATCCCGGATCATTTACGCGTGCAGCAGATCCCTAAAATTTTTTCCATTAAATATCGAAACATCAACTGCGACAATATGTACTACACTGACGGATCACTTCTTGATGGGTCCACTGGCTTCGGTATCTTCAATAGCAATTTAACCGTCTCCCATAAGCTCGATAATCCTGCTTCTGTTGACGTCGCAGAATTAGCTGCAATTCAGTACACCCTAGGGATTATCGAAAAAATGCCCACGGACCATTATTTCATCTTTACGGACAGTCTCAGTTCCATTGAGGCTCTCCGATCGATGAAAGATGTTAAGCACTCTCCGTATTTCCTGGGGAAAATACGGGAACATCTGAGTGCTTTATCCGAAAAATCTACTCAGATTACCTTAGCGTGGGTCCCTTCTCACTGCTCGATACCGGGTAATGAGAAAGCGGACTCTTTGGCTAAGGTGGGCGCAACAAACGGTGATATTTATGTAAGACCAATTGCCTTTAATGAATTTTTCGCATTTGTACGTCAGAATACGATCATCAGTTGGCAAAATTCTTGGACCAAGGGGGAACTGGGAAGGTGGTTACATTCCATAATCCCCAAGGTATCGACGAACCCGTGGTTCAAGGGGTTGGATGTAGGTCGGGATTTCATTTGCGTGATGTCCCGGCTTATGTCCAATCACTATAGATTTGACGCGCATCTCCGTCGTGTTGGGCTCGGGGAGAGTGGTATCTGTGCCTGTGGTGAAGGTTATCACGACATAGAGCACGTTGTTTGGTCATGCCCTGTACACCGTGACGCCAGGTCTAGATTAATAGCTTCCCTGCAGGCCGAAGGTAGGCAGCCGGCTGTTCCTGTTCGTGATGTCTTGGCGAGCCGTGACCTACCCTACATGTCCCTTATATACGTTTTCCTGAAATCCATCCACGCCCCTGTTTAGTCATATCCCCTCCCGCCTACATCCAACCAAACGACAAGAACACGTTAAGACCCCGGATCCGGAAACAGCAATCAGACCCGCACGATACTCTCAAGGCCCGATGGAAACAACCCAATATGCCAGTCCGTAATATCTTGGCCCAGCAGCGGAACAAATTTAATATGCTGCTTACCTATGGCAATGAAAACCATCAAACAGCAAACCTGTGCTTTTAATGCAAAATATTCTAGCTTTAAGTTAGATTTAGTTTCAGCTCGTAGTAGGCAGCGAGGATAAAAAATTTGCTTTTAGTTATTAAGATACTTTAGAAAGTAAGCTACCAGATATAATTGGCGCCGTTAAACATTGAATTGTATTTGTGCCGTGTCAAATAAATTATAGATGAACAAAAAAATAAACAATCTGGAAGGTTTTTCACATAACAAACTAACAGCCTCTGTTACATTTTTGTTTTGTCTTTCTGATCGGGTACGTTGGGGCATTCCCCCCAGAGCGTCGTCTTTGTTACCGCTGCTGTATCGCCGTAAACACATAACTTACATCTTGCGGGTGAACCGTACCAACTGGGAGGGTTTCATTTCCACCAACTTGGTGGAATTCATTTCATTCTGTTGTGCGGTATGGATCGTGGTCTTCAAATTGATGCTGTCTACACGGACCTAAAAGCTGCTTTGTTCGCGGTAGTCATGGACCATTTTGTGCTAAATACGACAGGCTCGCACTACAATATGCCTTTAACTGGATTAGTAAAATGGCTCAGTTCTTATCTACGCAACCAACAGATCGCTGTTAAGTCGGTGATGTTGTAATTCGCTTGCTTTAGCCACAGCTGACACCTTTAGAAAAAATTCTCGTGTTCCTCAAGGCACTATTTTTGAGCCGCTGCTTTTATCTTTGTACAATAATAATGTTCCCAAGGTCCTACCACCACACTACCTGGCACACGATTATTGTACGTGGATAAAACTAAAACTTTCCTAATTGTTAAGAACCATGATAATTGTTGTAGACTTCAAACGTTACTTTACTCGTTCAACGGCTAGAGCTCAGGCAACTACATGATGTTAAGCACTTTTAAAGGTATCAAATGTTGTTTTTTTAATAATGTATTGATGGCCCTGCTTCACATCGCCGCGACGCACAGTGCGTTGAATGTATTGGAATTTGGGACAAAAATCAAAATAGCCATTCTATATTTTTTTTTCAACTGGTGAGACATGAAAAATGCTTAGATCCGATGAAAGCTGATACTTCTATTTATGACGAACAGGGCCGGATTTAGACGGTGGGGGGCCCGGGGCAGATTTGTTTGTGAGGCCCTCTTTTCTAGAAACATTTAGAGGTAACGTTCTGAGAGGTGACGAGCAAAAAAAAAAAAGGTCGCCCAAGGACTAGGGGGGCTCCTTGAATCGGGAGGCCCGGGGCATTTGCCCCCTTTGCCCCCCCTCAAATCCGGGCCTGATGACGAATATTAAATGCACAATCGCAAAAATGTCTGAAACTCCAATTTCTTTGTATAGTAGCATGAAATGATAATTTTTCTGCAATTTTATTTATTTCGAGCCTTTAAGAAATTCATATTCAAATGTAATTCCCCGTTAATTATGTTTATATACATTTTACTGTTGCAAAACATTTACATATCATTATTCCAGAGAGATTTTAGGCTGTCTCATACATAAATTACACTACTCATTCTTGGTTGCAGAGGCATCATTCAAAATGTGAATTCTGGTTGAAATAGCAAACTTGAGCAATGACAACCATTTCCAGAGGATTTCAAGGATATTCCAAATAAAAAGAACAAGCGAGATTTCGAGAGGTACCACGGGGTACTTTTTTGAAGAACGATTTTTAATCGAAATAGTCTTTTTACTCTACGCATAAAGAAACAAGACCAAGAATCCATTAACTTTCACTTACGCTAAAATATGCCTCATTAGTAACATGTAAAATGTAGTAGTTACATGGCTTTACCGTTGACATTCTGGATTTTACTTGAAAAGATATAAAGTAGGGTAAGGAACGTATTTTGATCAGCTTAAGGAGCCGCCTGTGTATTGAGATGAAATCCATACTCGTAATATGTAAGGTGAGATACAAACATAAGAATGTCAATTTGCTCACTATTTTTTTCTCTGTCAATTTTTGTTTTCAGATACTAAAACCGATTTAGCAAAATTTGCCAATAATTTCGGTTTCCTATCGAGGGACCCTCCCAAATAGCGTATAACTGCCATATTTTTTTTCTTATTTGATGTTGATTCTGTGATAAACGGTATTTTATTAAGCAGTGCACGCTATTTCGAAAATCGATGCTGATCGATCGTCTCAGATTTCGCTGAAATTTTGCACAGTTGTTCGTTTTTGATAAAGAAGTCGTTTAATGATATCAGTTCTTCGTGTAGATTCACGACTGCTCTTACAAAAGGGCCTATCCAAAAATGTAAATGTAAAAATTTCTATATCAGAAAAACGACTTGTTTTATTGAAATGGTGTCTCTAGCAAAGTTGTAGGTAATAAAACTGAGGTTATATTCCCTGTGCCGAATTTTACAAATTGTTACAATTGTTATCCCAAGGAGTACCTATTTTGAAAATCTATTTTAAAACATTGAAGACGATAATATGTGCTACTGTCTGTCAAAATTTGGTGCTGATAGAATAAAAAACAAAAAAGTTATGAACGTTTGAGTATTTTGAAATTTTTACTCTGAAGTTTTTTTTTTCGAGTGTTTTTTTTTCCTAGCTACACATTACAGTGTGAAGAAATTATCGCCAGGAGCATGATACGTATCCAACATGTTGTTTATGTACCGTAATCATTAATTTTTATTCTGGCTCTGTTGAAATTACATAGGGACGACCTCATAAATCGCTTACCACTCATTTTTCGCCAATCCGGTGAATCTGGGTAATTTAAACATACTATAGTTACGGTAAATGATTATATTAATTAATTTTTCAATGTTTCTAGTACTTGTACACATTCACTAACATATTTCATTAATCCTATGTCTTCTGAAATTATAATCGAAATAACGTTGTCAAATGAAGAGCACAGTTTCAAAATTTGGTGCTGGTAGAATTAAAAATATAACACTGCACAATAGCCCAAAAATCAAATTTAGGTGGTAATTTGTGTCTAGAACGCTAGTAGCGCTTATTGAAAAATTTTCAACAATTAGGTTAACCGAAATTTACAATGAAATCAAGTATCTGACTTTTTTCTACAACTTTGCCGAAGATACTACGCCATTCAAACTGTGGAATTGAAAATTTTTTTACAGTCAAAACAGTTTGTTTGATTAACATAGTCTCTTCGGCAAAGTTGTGGATAACAATTTTGTCCTTCCATAAAAAAATCTACCCTGTGAAAAAAAAAAAATTTTTTTTTCAAAATATCATAGGGGAGCTGCTCCATTATTCATCTCATTAAGCCGGTATTCATAATGCACGGATTAAACACCAAATTTTCACGAAACCATTGTACAAATAAACTCAATATGCTTACGTGCTCTTATGGAATCGTTCTGCATTGTATATTTAGTTAAATTAGCTAGACTTATCCTGAATTTTGTGAAACAAACCATTTCTCACAACGCTTCCATATCCATCTCAAAACTTGAATCACTGCTCAATTATTAATCTCACGACGCTCCCATATTCATCACACTGTTAATCATGAATGAATCATATTACCATGAAGGAACGTAGCCGCAGCCCGTCGTAGTAGGTTACCCAGATATCTGCTGTAGTTGCTCACGTGCAAAATTGGTAACCTAGGTAACCACTGCAGTGCTGTCGATTTCTGCCAATTATGTCAGAATAATTTAACATTTTCAGTATGATTTTTTTCTTATTAACAGAAACTGGTTTGGTAACTTTTGATTTTCTTCAACGCAGTGAAAACAAATGAAAATACATACAGTTGAAATTTAGGAATTGTTGGAATTCATCTCATATATTTCTGCTAATTCAAGCTTGTTTTAGGAAATTTGAGGTGAACATTTCAAAGATTAAAGTATTCTTAGTGTAAAGAGTGATTTTGTTAATGGATTAAAATATAAAGTGGTCCGCTAGTGATAAAAAAATTTGGTTGGCTACTGAACGAGTCCCGTTGTAGCCGTATAGAACAATGCGCAGATTTTGTTTTCTGAGGTAGGCGATTGCTAAATGAGTTTTCGAGTGCAGACGCCCGGCTATAATATAATTTTTCTCCATAATCGGACCGGATGCATTGTTTAGGCCCTAAAAATATTTGTAATCATCAATACCTTCCCAAAATAGCATTTTTCAAAAGCTTCTCAAAAATGACTCGTGTTCCAAAAAATTAAACCGATAGCAAAAAATGGCATCTTTTGCATATAGAAACGTCTGTGCAAAGTTTCAACCAAAATGACAATTTAAACAAAAAATTGAACCTGGGACATTTTTTTGTGGAACTGCTCTATATCATTACAATATGTCTCAGATATATAAAAACTCATCAACATATAGAATAGGTTGAATAGGAAATTATTTTTTTGTGATTTTTGTCCATGGAACGTTGCAGTGTGTGACGTAGATAAGGGAACATACCAATCTCATTGCGTTTTGATTCAGTTTCGAAATGCAATAAGTGCTTTCGCGGTAAAATAATTGATTAAAATATTACAACGTGGTTTAGGAACGATCTCTGAAGAAACGTTTTATTGAAGAGCTACTGTAAAATTGCTATATGTAGCGTTCAAGTATTTGAAAAATTTGCCTATACCACACCTACGATTTTTCAGCTCCACTTGGTTATGCATTTTCAAGTTGATTGCGTACACATAAATATTGAAACTTCATTCAGTTCCTACGAAATGTAACCTTCACCCGATCCCATGTAAATAAAACAATTCGTCACATTTCCCGCGTATTCGTCCATGCACGAAACACCAAAACCAGTCAGTAATTAAGAATTCTCAGATCAGAAGGGAAATTAAAACCACACCCTTTTCTGTTGACACTGCTGGCAAATTTTCCAATTTTCACATCACCCTCCGCGGTTGCGCCCATGTTTGTGTGACCACCAATGGGAGCGGTGAAGTGGACGCAGAAGAGGCTGCCAATGCGAGGCAACAGCCAAAGTCTCGGTCTGTGATTTTGTCCGAAAATCTGAACGTCAAGAACATGGTGGAGTGGGCGGGCGCTTGCAAACATTTTCAAGCGCCTGCCAGTGCTGGCTCGCCATAGTGAGAGGTGTGAGAAGAGTTTCCAGTGAACAGTTTCCTTTTTCAACCGGTCATTGGGAATAGGCTTCTGTTTACCTTGCTGATGCATGACGCCCTGGCGTGAGGATCGACTAGACTACTGCCCGCATCGTTTTTCTAGGGTGGACACACCACTGTTCGGTATGCGCGAACTAAATCCAATAAATTGCAGAGCTAGCTACTAGTTACTGTGGTTCGGTTTAATTCAAATGTGAAAATACCGTACCACCCTAGATCTGAAGTGAGCCAAAAGAACTTGACCTGCGGGCAAGTTCTGGACTAATGCATTATTTAAAGGGTGGAACTAGTACGGCTAGGGTTGAGTTGAGTGCTGATGTGTTTTTGGTTTTTAGTCATACTATACCTTCATATACTTGTGACACGGAACACGAGTACGACCGGCGAGAAACTGCAAATTCTGCTCCGGCGTTAAATATTTGAGCAGGTGTCGTTTTGCCATTACCATAACAATCATCAAGACGAATCCGTTTGGCTTGGTGGTTCGGTTTTCGGGTGCAGCTTCACTTGATACCGAGCAAACTCCGTCCATTTGTGTGTATGTGAATTTTTCCTACTACGAAAAGATTTTAGAGGACTTATGGCATCAACAATTTGAAGCCAATTGTAATCCTCCTGGGAACACAAATCGAGCTTGCACCTTTGAAAAAGAAAAGTGTTTCATCGATTCGGAAAACCAGATGATCAAAGGTGGAGAATAATTCGCCCCTGCAATATGAAAAAAAAAAAGTTTTTTCTTTATCATTCTCTTTCATCTTGGATACTTTTCCTCCGTTCGGGTGAGGGTGAGATTCGGTTTTGGAGAAGAAAAAATCAAATGTGTTCGATAGTAGAAGGACTCCGAGCGCACTTAAAGTTATATTGATAAAAGTTTATGAATAACTAATGGTATATATTTGTATTTTTCAGTGAAAATATGGTGAGCCTGTTGTTCTGCATTATGTTCTATGTCATGATGTTCTATGTGTTTCGGTTAAGTCCTGTAATGAAAAAATTTCTTTCATCTTAGTGATAAACATTCCATTTCCTTTCATATGGTATAAAGTTGTAACCAAGCGCACCCAAATTACATCTTTCAAAAGTACGAATCCACAATACCAACTACCCAAAACCCATCCAACAATACATCAAAATTCGAAGAAACTCGTAATCTTCGCCCGTATTGAACTTTGTTTTTCTGAAAGCAGCGGTCGGTTCCTTCCCACTAGGGAGCCCGTCGTAAAGCAAACATAGCACGGAATGAAGGCTCAATCGAAACTGCAGGGACACTAATACTGTCCGGAAACCATTTTAACGAGATGACGGAATGATAAGACACACAAACGTACACGTCCGTAGCTGTGCTCGATCTAGTCGTTAGAAAGTCAAGCAGAGTTCGGGACTCAACACAGTTGAGAAAACCCTTACAAGACTATCTCATGTTCTGAATCTACCAGCCGAGCGCCTTTGTTCCGCTGACAGCAACAAACAAAAAGAAAATAGCTATCCTTTCACCAGCACGAGTTACACGAATTTTCTGACAGGAGCAGATAAATACCGGAAACTAAATCCTTTCATCCCTTGCTTCATCATTTTGGACATTCCTCTTTTTAGATTCGAAACTCGGCAGACCACAATCCGGGTGGAAAGTTTTTTCTTTACGGTAACAGCCTTAAATTTCTTAAGGCATTTGCCACATGTCCGGTTGTGTTTATCGAATCAAAAGAACCTTTTTCTATTTTAGTACGACTAACATATCTAGATTTACCTATGCACCATTGGAAACAATTAAAGCAGCATACTTCCACAGAGTGATAATGGTTTTTGAAAGCTGCGTTGTTTTTGTTAGTGCTGAGAGTATCACACGATTTTTCATAAATCGGAACCGACAAGGGCTTTTTAGTTTGGCGAAAATTACATTGCAAACATGCGATTATTACTGGACAACGACGTGGGAACAGTCGCGCTGTTAATGCTAATGTTTGCTCGTCGACGGGCTTCGCATGAGCAACGAAGTCTAACCACATTCGACTTAATTCAAATCCATAATTGAAATTGATTCTACATTCAGCTCCATTCAGGATCCATTGCAAACTTTTTAACTTTAGAATAATGCAGGTGCGCAGAAGCGTGCATGCATGGTGGAAACGAATGGATTTAGTGTCTGATAAATAGGTTCAACTTGTTAAATTTCAATTATTGTATGCAAATTGAGTGCTATTTAATGCACCGACGATCGGTTACGAACTATTTATATCGATATAGTATCGCTGTGAGCGGAAATAATATTGTACAGTGTAACATTTTTTGCTGCAATCTCATTGTTTGATTTTTTGATAGCTTTGTATATTTTTTTCTGAAAGAGGATACGGTTACTTGTCACGAATTGTCACACAACGATAATACTCCCCTTCCCTCATCGATGCTTTGTATGCTTGGTATTCTCCTTAACATGTGAGAAGAGCAGAGTGAATATTCATCGTTTACTTGTTGTTCAGAATGAAAGCTGCGTATAGCAATTTTTCGCACTACATTTTTCTTTCCGTTTCGTGCTGTGTTTCTGTTCCTCGCAGAGAAACTAACACACTCGCTGCTTGCACCACCGCTGAACGAAACAATAGTGGTGAATCAGTCTAGAGAGAATACACAGAAGTTTGCTGCTCCAGATATATTCGGTAGAATTCGAAGAGCAAACATGCGTGACGGGCGGCTGGATTTTTTTCCAGTTTCGAGATGTAAAGCGAACAACGCAAATACACTTTCTACCTAGATTTTCCCCTTATTTTATATTACTTAAGCGACACACACTCCAGTGAGCTCTGTTGTTTAGTTAGAGAGCGTATCGCCTCTTCGTGTGAGGAAGATCACACCAGTTTATCATCTCTTTGGAGCAATATTCCAGATTTCACCGCAGTGTTTTTTGCGAGCTCCTCAGATACACATGATTCGCTGCTCTCATTTAAGTATGCATTTAAGTACGTCATTTAAGTATGCTTTCCAACTTTAACAATTGGATTGGTTGGGGACTGTGATAGATAAATTAATTTTTAAAAAACTGTGAGGTTAAAAAGTAGTTCCTGCGCTCAGCAAAACAAGGTTCTACAACTGCATTTTCAGAATCAGACTCATCGGATGGCAACATCCGATTCTCAAAGGTTCAGAGATACCTGTTGGTGGCAGCAACTCCTTTGAGCATTTCTGCGGTTGTGCGTCTTGAGCGCTTTTTTTAGATTTAACGCAATCCATCACCCGTCGTACAAACAGGCGTACGGGTAGACGCACCCGGTCCAGAAGCACATACCTCGACGAAGCAGAACCCGCGAAAATCACCCGACACAAGTCTAATGGGGCGTTAGTTTTTACACCCTCGATTTCAACCGAGTATCTCTATCGGCTGAAGGTTGGAACCATTCAAACATCAAACCAGTTCCAATCGGTTCCAGTCGACCAAATAAAAAAAAGTGCATTCCAAAGGTTCAAACATTTAAAAAATGAAAGATTATAGCTATTTATCCATTCCCATGAATTTTGGTGCCTCTAGCCATTACCAAAACGCGTCAACTTACGTGAGAGTGTCGCATAGTAATTGCTCGCCGGGTTCGCCGCTTTATCGTTATGTTTACGAGTAAACTCGTTTAAGTTTCTAAAAAACGGTAATGCGAAAAGACACCAAAATTGACAGGAATGGCTGAATAGCTATAATCTTTAATTTTTTCCGGTTAGAGCTTTTGGAGTACACCTGTGTTGACCAGTGACATGTCGGTGACTACGCCGTCGATTTTTACTAGCTGTAATTTGCACATGGTACTCCTGCGTAAAATGCTCACAAACAGCAATTTCGTCTGCTTACTTGAGGCTTGACACCGAAACACGCAGTTTCAATAGGGCGGATTTTTTTTAACTTAGTCAAGGCTGAAAACCGTTCTCCTAGATCCTGTTTTTGTTTTGGGCCGGAAAAACACAACCCACAATCCCGTCATTCCCTCTGCGATGGGTTTTTTCATATGGGGTATTACTTCTAACTCTCAGTACCTTGTAACCGGGAGAAACAGATGTGGGAATGAAAGAGGTCTTCGCTCCGGAATCAGACATGTCATTTTCTTCTTCCATGCTGGACGCGTAACCCGATCAAACAATTATAACAAATGAGTAACACAAATATATCTGAACTTGATAGAAATAACAAAGCCTGTAATATTCTTGATATGCCATAATGATGAAAAGTACAGAATTATATCAAATTCTGTTATCATACATGAATGTTAAAAAATGTGTTTTTTTAAAGCATATATATTAGGGTGAGGAATCCTTATATGGAAAAAACGAAACTTGCTAGCAGAAAGCCAGAACCAAGTTTTTTTTGCTCTATTTGGGGCCCCAAACAATCTTGAATTTATTGGAAGTCGATTGGTTTTGTCTCCGCTTTAAATGGTAGGTTTTTTGGTGCCTAACAACTTGGCTGAAGACACTAAAGAGCTAGGGTGTGCCAAAAAAATACTAGAGCTGTTCAAAGTTGAGTATGTCGAAATTTATGTTGCCATTCATTTTTTCTGCCAACACTGCCAGTATACCGGCGTTAGTCCGATTTCCATCAGAAGTAACCTCTGAAACACGTTGTAAATTCTATTTACGCCTATAATATTGACCTAAATTTGATTGCTTGGTCTAGCTGAGTGTATAAACTCGTTACCACAGGTTACTTCTGATGGGAATCCTACTGACGCCGGTACATTGGTAATGTTGGCAGAAAACACGATTTTCTGCATTTAAATCTACATACTCAACTTTGAACAGCTATAGCTCTTCTTAGGGACATTCTCACTCTTCAGTGTCTTCTGCAAAATTGTTAGGCATCTAAAATACTATACTTTAACATAAGGTAGTGCATTATTAGAGCATTATTGGGCTCTCTAGAAAGGTAAATGCAAAAAAGTAGGTTTTCCCATATTAATTTTCATACAAATGCATTTCATTGCGCCAAGCGGAGACAAAACCAATCGACTTCAGGTAAGTTTGAGGTTGTTTGGGACCCCAAAAGGAACCAAAAAAAATCTGGAAAATCGATCACTTTTCCCCACCTTAATATTTATAACAAAATTTGTTATTCAATTAGCAAAATATTATACATTCTAACTAATTCTTATCATTTTTTGCCAAAAACCTTACAAAACTTGCTATAATTTGTAATAATCGGTAGGTAATTTTGTAAGGAATTGTGATATTTTAACTATTAACGAGACCAAGTTTAGAACACAAGTTGATACAAAAAGTACGTAACAAAATATCAAGATTTGTTATAATCCTGATATTTTTGAATAATTGGGAAACTACACATAGACACATACCGTATTCTAATCACCAATACAATAAAGAAAAAAACAAATTAAAAATGGCTTAGCTTCTGTGGCCGCTCTTTCCACAACCAGTGCACAGTGGGAAATTGCTGGCCATCAGCTCAAAAATTTTTTTCACGAAAGCTGTTTCATAATATTTTTCCTTTTTTGCTATAGCATTCAAGTGCTGAAATTCGAAATTTTGGCGCAATATAATGAGATCTGATTTTTTTTATGACTTTTCGAAGATTGGCGTACTGACGTTTTTTGACAAAATTTTAAAAAAAGTGTATTATTTGATACGCTTCCCAGCTTCAATGATAGCTTGGATCTTTTTGGTGTCAATGAAATAGTTGTTCGAAATACTGTGCAAAACAATTCTCTTCCATTGGATATTGTAAAATTTGATCATAGTAGGCTTGACTCTAAAAAAAATAATACAAATAGTTTTTTTTTTTTTAGAAAAGTAGCCTAAACGTTTTGCTGCTGCAGTTTGCACGGTTATGACTACATCCAAAACTTAGGTGAAAACATAAGCCTTCAAATGCATACTGTCCGCTGTTGATCAAAACTGCGCGAATTGTCGTTTTAGTGAGAAATGCAATAGCAGATTTTTTCATTGTAATTTTTTGAACTTGAAATTTTATCTAGGATTCAATTAATTCAAAACCATAATACTCCATTATTGAAATTTTGCGATACCGACATTGATCCATTAAGGATAAAATAAAAGTTTGGGCAAAAATCACAAAATTTATAAATTAAAATTTATAAATTCTTATTGTTTCTTTCTAAAAATGCGTCGATTCCTTAACAAATACAACTTCTGCTCAACGCTGTTTTGCTAGTAAAGCTACAATATTGGAGTTTAGCAACATTGAAAAGATGCGGATTTTGAATGTAAACGAACATTGCTTGAACTACGGAATATCTTCGCTTCATGGTTGGATACGTTGTTTTGAAAAAAAAAATCGGGTTGGACCAAAGCGATGTTTCAAATCAGCAATATCAATCAAACTGCAATACTATCTATAGGAAGGATGACCGAAAAAGCACAAAAGAAGAGTAAATGATAGCTTAATATGCCCGATAACACTCGCAAAAATAGTCGAAAAAACACTAATCATTATAAATTCAACCATCGTATTTATTCCACATATCCGATAGTTAACATTTATTTCGAAACGGAGAAACCGTCCCGCTGGTGACATGAGGTCTTTAAAAAAGGGTGTTTTTGTGTCTGAATGATTGAAAATAGTGAAAAAATGAGAAAACCACTTTGGTTAGTTTATATTGATGGACCCCTTGAGAAAAAATCGAATAAACGGTTTTAACAAAAATGGATTTTCGAGCAATTTTTGATCTTATTATTGATTTATTTCCTTTGAATTTGACATCGAACCCCCACATCGTTTCAAAGAGGAAAAATAGAGCTTTCATTTGAAGTAGAAAAAATGGGCCGCCATCTTGAATTTTATCAGAAAAACATGTTGTTGAGTTAGTTCGCAACCACCGATTCCTAATTTTACATCACCATTGGAAAGCTGAGAAAAAAACGCTTTATGAAACATTCAAAAAATGAGGTGAGCATTGAGTTTACCTTGCCATTCTGGTCACTTTCCGAAATCGCGCTTCAAACAGTTTAACGCATGACGCGCGGCCAATATCAAATCAACGCAATATGTTGAGGTCTTCAAACCTCATGTCACCAATTGGACGGTTTCAGCTAGAATTGCTCAAAGGTGAAAAGTAATTGTAAAAAACATCCATAGTTCTATTGAAGAAAATAATTGTTGAATCAGGGAGAGCTGACGTTGAATCTGAACACAGTTATGAAGATGAAGAGAAAGACGAGGAAGATGATGGATGCTTTGATTTGTAATTAGTTTATATTACCTATTTTTTTTAATTCAAATAAAAAAATCATTTATATACTAGCAAAATTTGGTTTATATAAGGAGTCGTTCAAAAATTACGTGATCTTTATCAGTGAGGAGGACGCCCAGCGACGGAAAAAAGTGTCAAAAATCTTTTTAAATTGGATTACGTGCTTTATGAACAACCCCAAATAAAAAATTTATGCCAGATTCGTATTCAGCACCCCAAAATTATGTAAATACCATATTTCTGTCGCATTTCTTTTTCTTTTTTTTTCATGAGGTCTACATTTCGTATCGGAACTCGACCTTCTGTTTGTTATACACAGACTTCGCAGCCAACTGTTAAGTGTACAGGACAATCGCGAGGCTAGCGCTACGATCCCACTGACACTAACAGTCTCTCCCGAGCCGAGACTCGAACCTACGACGACTGGCTTGTTAGGCCAGCATCGTACCTCGAGATCAGCTGTCGCCTTTATCGAAACTTTTTTTTGCTTGGCCAGCCTTTGCATGAAGTCGCTCCTCGTGCAGTGCACGGGTGATGTCAATCTTTGTACCAAACACTAGTAAAGTAGAGAAGAGCTGTACAGAGTATACCAGTGGAGTAAAATGACCCATGCTATTAATTCCCAAAATACTGACACATGTGGCGTTGAATGATGATTTTTTTCGTTTTTCTTATATGAACCACGCTTTCCTATAATTATCATATGAAAAAAGCACCATAATGACTAAAATACATTCAAAACTGCAGAATTATCTGTGGCTCTGTCCAACATGTAATCATTCTTGAATTTCATATAAGCTTTCACCATAAAAGCTTAACTTACCTGCAAATAATACTAAACACTGTGGTTCTTCTAACTCTCACACTTGAGTTAGTTGAGTTGACACTTGAGTTTATAACACCATGAATATTTAAATTTATTTTATTCACTTTCATCAACTTTTACCTTAAAACGATAAAGATTAAAGTTGAGGTAGAATGCACTATGAAACGATGCAGAATATTGCTTCATAACTTAGAGTAGGGGAGGATTTACAAAACGCATCAGTTAAGCATTTGCGCGATTTACAGCACTTCAAATCATTTCAAAGCGACATTGAACGTGTAGGATGATTGTAGGATCTATTAATTGTATGTTTATGACGAATTTCATTATAAAATACTCGATTTCAATATCGTTTTTCGGTATAAATTACCATGGCCGCCAAACAAGCCCGTGACCAAAACGCACCACAGTAAAGGTCAGTATGCTCCAAAACAGTAGGCTAATATGCCACTAGCAGAAATCAGCACGCGAAGCGAGAAGTGCTTGAAGTCTCGAAAGTAAAATAAAAAATAATGGAACATGCTCTGAGTTGTCACGTAGTCTCCTGCAAGCTCTTCGTAGTGCATTTTGCCCCAATTTGATTTTGATTGTTTTTAGGTAAAAGTTGACGAAAGTCAGTGAAATAATTTGAAATACTCATAGAATTATAAACTCCAAAAGTGAAAAGGTTAGGGAAACTGTAGTTTTTTTGTATTATTTACGAGTCAGTTATTCATTAAAGCTTAAATAAAATTCATGAATAATTACATGTCGGACAAAGCCACAGCCAATTGCACAGTTTTTTGAGTATTTTAGTCATTATGGCACACTTTTTTATATGAGAACTGTAGAGAAGCTGGGTTTTTCATGAGAAAAGCGAAGAATTTCGTCATAAAAAGCCACATGTGCAAGTAATTTGGGGAATTAATAGCATGGGCCATCTTACCCAACTGGTGCGTCTTGTACGGTTCTCCCCTATATTCCATTGCTTTTGATTTTACTTCTGAGACATCAAGCGCTTCTGTTTTCTGCTAGGGGCCTTACTGCATTGGAGCGTATTGACCTTTGTTGTGGTGTGTTTTGACCATGAACTTGTTTGGTAGCAATGGTAGTTTTTATCAACAAAAACATTGAAATTGTACATATTTGAATAGTATTTTAGAATAAGCTTAGTCATAAACATATATTTAATAGATTATATAATTATCCTACACGTTGTCGCTCAAAAATGATTAGATGCGCTGTAAATTGCATGAATGCTCAACTGTTGCATTTTGTACAGTTCTCCCTTATACCGAAACGTCTGGCAGTAAAAGGCGATGGTGTTTTTCTCGACGCATATGGTGCCAACTCAACCAGGTGTTGGTAGCACCTTCTTAGAATCTAAAGAAACTTTGTGAGTGTTACTTAATTTAGCAATTTTACATATTTTATTTTTCAAAAAAATATCTAGATTAAAGCATGACTTTAAGCAAATTGTCAGAATTTTGGTTTTCAATTAGCTGTTTGAAATAGATAATTTATTTTCCCCAAAATACTCCAGAACAGTTATCGCATAAATACATAATGGTTAAATCGCGTAAAATTTTCGCACCGGGATTATAAAATAGGCTACGCCTATGTTTCATGTTCTCTCATTTCCTTACCGAGGCAAAGATTTTGTTTCGTGTGCAGAAATACGACTGTACGAAAAATAAATCTCATTTCATTTTGCTTTGATGTTTATTTTAGAACAATCTTATAACTGGCTCTGGCTTAATTTTAAGTTCTAAAATTCGAATTGTTAATTATATTCGGCATATTTAATTTATCTTGATTACATCTAATATCTTTCAAAAGATTCAAGATTGTTCAAAAAGTGACACCAACTCGGAAAACAAAAATAGTAGCAATGAAAGTGACAAACACGAACGGGATTCATCGGATGACTCTGAGTAAATGAAGGAAATACGACAGGAAGATACGCCTAATGAAAACACTCAAGACACATGGTCTTGGCTTAGTGAGCAAAAAAAAAAAAAATAGCTGCCAAAAGCTCTCTGTGGAAAGAGATGTATGTATTATATGTAGATGTATTATATGCGAGAGTTGTATGTATTATATGAAGACTAATGTCTTTTCCTAGAAACATTAACAATTGGAAACATGTCTTTCCTGTAGCTCCTGGGAAACTGAAGTCCTTATTGGAAAAGGGTTTAAGTTATCTTTACAGACCAAGTTGGAATTTCGGAAAGCAAACTAAAAATAGAAGAGTTTGAAACGAAAATTGAAGCCTTGCAAATTCCAAAGATATTAAATGGGCTAATCCGATATTCGATCCACAGTCTGTATGCGGATTTTTAAAAGTTTTGTTTTCAAGCGGAGGTAAGCTTGTGTTGTTTGGACAAGAGATTATAATAATGGTGGAGTTCCCAGGATCTGGAAAAAGTCACTTCACTCGAGCACACCACGATCAATCAAAATAAAACTAAAAGGTTATACTTTGATTGATAGTGATATCTTTGAATCATGACAGGAATGTGTTTCATGTCTAGAAACAAAAAAAAAAAAAAAAACGGAACAAAAAGTCGGCTGTCATCGATAACACTAATCCAGCTGCGGAAGCAGGAAGCGTTTAATCAAGGTAGTAAAGCAAAGTAGCGTAAGCACTCAAAACCAGTGTTGCGAAATTCCGACACAGAAAAGTGAAAATGATACAACAGCAGTTTCACTCTCACTCTCTTCAACCTGATATTGAGTGTCACCCGAGTGAATTATCAGTCAATAATCATGTCAGTGATATAAATAATATGTCTTAATTAATATCGAAACTAACCCTAGGCAGGGGATCACTCGGCTCGTGGAATATCGAAATTAAATCTGAGCATTGCATGAACTCAATGAAGTAATGCAGTAATGCTGCCAGTACCACCGTCAACTGGTTGGAGCTGAAAGCAATTATCACTTTCAGCTCGTTCGTGTTGTTACTGATATTCGAAGTTTTCAGTTTCAACTGAGAATCTATCACTGACAGTGAAAATTTGCAACCCTGCTCAAAACTCAACATGATTTTTCGAGAACTGATAGACCGGGTTACCCGCGGCGATTGATAAATGGATGTTCGATTTGTATAAATCAAGATACCAGGAACCATCATTCAATGGGGGTTTAAGCAAAACAGTTAAGGTAAATTTCGTACCAAAATTCCAATGTGAAGCTGAGGAAAACTTAAACAAACTGTATCTGATGGACAATTTGGTATACAATATGGTAAAATGGAAAAAAAGTTCTCATAGATTGTCCCAGTGAAGTTCTATTAAACGCAACAATATAACACGCATTGTGTCGTGTTGCTGGTTGAAAGGAAGACAATCAAATTGTTTTCGTGTCAGACGGGAGTAGATACCAAGAGTGCAAGTTGCGTGTTGCATATTGCCGATTTGCGACGGGGGTAAAATTCTTTTAGTGCTGACGGTAGCTGGTGGCAGACATCGGTTGATTCAAGTTGTTACATCACTGAACACAAAAATGTTGCCTAATCAAATTATGCCTTCTTTCCCGTTTACTTCAGTAGAAAAACAGCTTCGATAGTCAGCAGAACACCAACCTGTGCAATAGTTACCATTACGCAGCAGACGATTAAATAAATCCAAGTAAAATGTTTTATTGCTTCAGTCAAGTACAAGTTACAATCGGCCCTTCTCAGGACCACAAACATGTACTTATAGTAATGCTAAACTTTCATAATTTGAAGTTTATGAAATGTGAAGTTCTAAATTTATTCCAAATGGATAACAAATGACGGAAAATCCACAAATAGAATTGTTTTTCAATAAATAAGATCGACATAGGGATAGAGCACGTTGTTTGGTCATGCCCTGTACACCGTGATGCCCGGTCTAAATTAATAGCTTCCCTGCAGGCCAAAGGTAGACAGCCGGCTGTCCCTGTTCGTCCTTTATATACGTTTTCCTGAAATCCATCCACGCTCCAGTCTAGTCCTATTCCCTTCCGCCTACATCCAACCAAACGACAAAAACACGTTAAGACCCGCACGATACTCTCAGGGCCAGACCCGCACGATACTCTCAGGGCCCGAATATGCCAGTCCGTAATATCTTGGCTCAGCAGCGGAACATATTGCATATGCTGCTTACCTACGGCATTGGAAAACCATCAAATAACAAACCATTCTAGCTTAAGTTAGATTTAATTTCAGCTCGTAGTCGGCAGCGAGGGTTAAAAATTTGCTTTTAGTTATTAAGATACTTTAGAGAGTAAGAAATCAGATATTTGTGCCGTGTCAAATAAATATTAGATGACGAAGAAATAAATAAGATCATATTCTGATTATTGAGATAGTTCAAATTCTGTAAATTGAACATTGTTTGTTGTTGTGATTGGTAATTGGTGTGAAATGGTAATGTTTAACACAGATTAATCTATAATTTGTCCTCTATCCAACGAGATATCAATGACAGTGGAAACATATTGTAAGTAAAAGTAACTACGTAAAACGTAACTCTACACAAAAGCTGGAATTTTCCTCAGTACATATTTACGTACTAAATCTCTAACCAGAAAGGAGAGCATTCTGTACCTAAGTACCCAAAAACAGGCTTGGTAACTTTTGCATAATAAAACTAAGACAGATAATTAAGTTTGATTCATTTGACATAGAAGGTAATAATATTAGCTTACTTGAAAAAAAATCTACGCCCACTCGATCAACGGTGCAACTTCCGGCAGGCACTTCGTACTGTGGCTTTGACATCCCCTTCTCGCTGATTGTCAGCCACAGCAACACCTTCTCGGGAAACTTGGTATGTGAAATGAACTTCACCCCGGAGTTCACTTCCTTCATGGGGGAATACGAAGGGCCCTGTCAGTCGTTGCCATCCAGGATGAGGTGGGTTTCGTCGTCCATCACCATTGCCACGTCGCTATTCACCGGAAAAATCGACTTGACCATCTTATTCAGTTGCTGCCGTTGTGTCATTTGCCTGCAGTTCCGAGACCAGTGAACGGGACTATCGCTTCCTGATATGTATGTCCATGTTAGCCAGGTACTTTTTCACTATTTGGCCACACAACGATGGCACTACTTTTCTCTCGGTCTTCCTCTTCAGCATCCTTTGAAGCTTCTAATCGTTGTCCAATAGTGCCAAGATGTTGTAGATGCCGGAAAGGGCGTATCCAGCGTCCACTAAGTGCCGCACGATGTCCGTTTTCGAGCACACTTCTGAATGGAGTAGTTTAATTGTTTTCGCCATCACGGTGAAAGTTTGAGTGACAGGACTGAAATTTTTTTCCTGCTTACTCATGGGTTACCCTAAATTATACTGCATAGGTAGTTCCTTCAATGCGTGTGAAAGTAAACTCATGAAAAATCTGTGCAAAAAATTGCGAAATCTCCTCTGTACAAAGAATTACGAAAAAACATAAGAAGGTCGTATAGAACCGTGCTCTCCAACAAGCAGACGCCTAATAAAAACTTTTGTACTGCGAAAGCGCTTTTATATAATTTTCTACTAACAAGCTGCTTTGAACTTAATCCTGAACGGTCATTCGTAGCCAACTAAATAGGCATACTCTATGCTAGCATTTTAATTAAAGTTTTTATCTTAATTAAATTTTCACTGCCACCAATATGAATTGGCAAAAATTGATATAGCCAATAAAGTGAAATAAGACCACAGTATATTGAAGAAAGTTGTCAAAATGATATTTAGAAAAAAATTACAGAGCAAATATTATTTGATTCGAGCTAATGAATTTGAGCATTCACAAAACAAAAAATTAGAAGGATTCAAATCAGTTCAACCTTGGGTGATTGAATCAAGTGAGCTGTTTGATTTTAAAATAATGAAATTTTTTTAAACAAAACTCTTGAGGTTAAGTAATGGAAAAATCTTTCCCATATCCATTAAACCTACAAAATACAACTGAAGAGCTCTTCCAGCCACTCAGCCGTAGTTTAGAAAGTTTACCAAATAAATGAGGCAATCTATTGTTGAGGACGGTGGAATCAGGGAAATAATAAGAGGTAAAAAGAGATTCCAAAAGACTGTGGTTAGATTTTTTTAATTAATATTCAATTATTAAAATCAATAAATTAATTAATATCAAACTAAATTCGATCGTTATATACACTAAAAAAGTACAAAATCAAAAATGACGAAATTTCTGTAGAAGACAAAAAGCAACTTCCAATACAAATTGTTTTTGGTTGATGCAGCTGGGTTCCTTTACCGAATAAACAAAGTGTGACCCTCTACTCTTCAAACAAAACCCAAAAGCGCATGTCTATTGAAAGATGACAATTATATAGTGATTTACTGAAAAGCCTCGAAAGCAGTGAAACAAAGTTTTTAATTGGGTGCCGCCCGCTTGAATCGTGCGGTACAACACATACCTACTTTGTGTAACATAGTAGACGGCCTTCGATCTTTGTCAGCAGCGGGTTAGTTTTCACATTGCATAACCCGAAACATCAACACAGGATAGCACCCATCAACAGTGTATCCCCAGTGCACCAGTTAACAAAGTTGCATCGTTGTACCGAACAGGCGCATACACATAGCAGGAGGAAAACTTTACGGGGGAAAACTGCACAGCTTAGCTTGTGGGTGGTTGGCGAAATTGCAAGCAACACAAGTTGTAACGCTGTTGCAAAGGGTGTTACAACCGATAGCGGTTGGATTTCTCTTAGAGGAGTATTTAGTTGCTTTTAGGAAACTATTATTTAAGCAGAGTTGTCCGTGTGTACGAATACGAATGATTATCGGCTGTTAGGTGAGTTTGCCGAAAATAACAACCTATTTCTGTTTTATTTTAAATTTCGTACTGCAATTTAGATTATGATATGTTTCGAGGTTTCTAGTCTCTCGGTAGTCGGATGCTCGGATTCTCGGTAGCTTAGTTCAACTATCAAACAAAGGTTCCAATATTCACATTTTTGAGCGAAATTTTAAAAAAGAACTATTTTACAAATACTTTCATAGTTATAGTTACGTTGTTTAAAGTGCCCACTGTCGGTAATTCCACCTCATTGGGCAAAGTTAGGGGAATCGTGGTGAAATTCCCAAAAAGGAAAGCGACGGCAAATCTCCACTTTACGGACAGCGAAGTCTATTGGTGCAGCGGGACCAACTTTTTAGCAAACTATAATCATGCTTTCGGGAGTAACCCTCTTCGAGCAAACTCATCCGTACTCGTTATAATAGCAACATGTAACTGGAGCTATAAAATTGTGGAAACCAATTCGTACCGTAAATACCAATAATGTCCCTAACATCTTGAACAGAATTCCAGTATTGCAAAAAAAAATCAAACTAGAAGTAATGGACAAGCTCGAGCATATTATCAATTAAAACGTCAGCGTAAAGTTGCACAACCCCTTTTCCCAGCAGGAGTAGGACATTCATCGCACTGACCAGTGCAAGCCATCATAATTTATGTCAATTTAAACCCATTGGACTGTGCAAGGTTTATCTTCTTCTATATCTATAAATGCGAATGTCTGTCTGTCTGTTCCCAATAGACTCAAAAGCTACTGGACCGATTACCGTGAAAATTTGTTCATAGGGGTTTGCGAGCACGGGGAGTAATCCTAAAACATTAGTTTTGTTCTATCTCATAAGCGTAGGCAAAGGGGGGTGAATTTGTGTTTCATGAACGAGAAAACTTCTTCTACGATAACCGTGCAAACTTATATACAGATGTTTTTGAGTCTGAGATGTATTCTTGCTTCGTTACTGTCCGAAGACTTTTTTGTTTCTCAGAGGCGTTGTAAGGATGAGAGGGCGGAGGGGGTTAACATGTCAACCTTCGATGATTTTGAAACTGCTGGACCCATCAGTATTAAATTCGGTATGTAGAATCTACAGTAGCTGATATATTTCATGAATTTGAATTTTACTCATTCCATAAGCATGGCAAGAGAGGGGGAGCTAATATTTGTTATTCGAAAACACCTAAACACATAAATTGATCACCGTTCCAATTTGTATAAGTGAAGTATGTTTCTATAACATTGATTTTCCTGTATCTCAGTGGCGTAGTAAGGAGGAGGGTGTATCTATATCCATAAATGCGAATGTCTGTCTGTTCCCCATAGACTCAAAAACTACTGAACCGATTACCGTGAAAATTTGTACATAAGGATTTTCGAGTACGGGGAGTAACTTTAAAAAATTAGTTTCGCTCTATCTCATAAGCGCAGGCAAGGAGGAGTCAATTTGTACTCTGTAAACATGCAAACGTTTTCTACAATAGCCGTGCAACTTAAAACACAGAGATTTTTTGGTATGAAGCGTATTTCTGTGGTGTTGCTGTGTCATTTGAGAGATTTCTGTATTTCATTCGCGTAGTGAGGGGGGAGGGGTGATGACATCACCGTTTAACGATTTTAAAACCACTGAGCCGATCATCATTAAATTCGATGTTTGGAAGCTATAGTGGGTGGTATATTTCAACGACTTTAAATTTAATGTATTTCATAAGCGTAACAAGGGGGCGGGGGGTAAACTCTTCAAAACCTTACTTGATCACCGTGTCAATATGTACAAGTGAATTCTCAAGAAAGTATCTATGACATAGACTTTTCTGTTTGTTCTCAGTGGCGTAGTCAAGTGGGGAGGGGTATTTCGAACTGCACCATGTGCAAAATATTGAGAAATTTATCATGAAAAGTTATATACAGGCGTTTCTGAGTATGATGCGTGGTATTTGCATTACTCTGTCATTTAAGAGGGGAAGGAAGTGGATAAATGTTGTCAATCTTTATTAAATTTGAAACCGCCTCATCGAATATCATATAATTCGGTACACATAAGTCATATAGCAGCGTATTTGTTTCAATTAATTTTAATTTTATTTTCTCATCAGCGTGGTCAGGGAGGAGGGTAGCAATAGCGAATTTGTTATTTGTATAGTCCTAAATCAAACACGATCATCGTATCATTCTGTATACTTGAGTTCTCAAATAAAGGGTAAATGCTGTGATATTGATTTTTTGTATCTTAGTGGCGCAGCTAAATCATTATTCCTATCATCATTTCAATTTATTCCTATCATTATTTTAATTTAATTGTGAGAGTTTTTAAGGCTCAAAAGTGTTATCAAAACATTGAACACTGGAAAAAAATGAACCAAAATACCCACTTACAAGCCGCTGGGCTGGCCTAAAATATATACATTTTTGTAAAATTGACCAATTAATCGATTGGTGATGTTCTCATTCTGTGCAGGGCACGGGAAAAGGTCTATATTTCCGAAAATACGATAATATAGGGTGAAAAAAGGCAAAATCGATTATTTCCCCTGCACAAAATAATACCATCACAAATCGATTTGTTGACCAATTTTACATGAGAAATACAATATTTCAGGCTGCCAGTCTAGCGGCGAATAATTGGTGCCAACAACCTGGAATATAGATTTTTTATGTAGAATAGGTCCACAAGTCGATTTGTGGTGGTTTAATTCTGTGCAGGGCACGGGAAATGCTCTTTTTTGCCCCTGTTTTGCGTTTTTTTTGCGGGGAGTTCTGAATCCGAGGTTATATCTAGAGACCGGAAATCAACCTAAGATGTCAAGATGATGTTCTCCGGTTAAATATTTCTTAAACCAAAATAGCACCAAGACCGGGGATCAAATCCAGACGATATTTTGAAATCCAATACGGCGACTTCCGGTTCCAGAAAATAAGCAAATATCATCCATTATGGTTATTTTTGGAACCAAAATGATATTAAGAGGCCGAAAATCGACTCCATTTGAAATCCAGGATGACGATCTCCGGTTTCCAGAAAACTGGCCCAATATGACCAAATATCACCTAATATGGGTATTTTTGGCATCGAGATAATGCCCAGAGATCGAGATCAACTCTAGATAGCATTTTGAAATCCAAGATGGCGACTTCCGGTTTTCGAAAATGACCAAATATCACCCAATATGGGCATTTTTGTAATCGAGATGATGTACATAGGCCAAAAATCGTCCCCAGATGCCATTTTGAAATTCGAAGTGGCAATATCCGGTTGCTCGAAAACAGCCAATGTAGTTATTCGAGAACCAAGATGATTCCCGGAGACCGGAAATCAAATCCAGTCGCTATTTAGAAACACAATGGCGACATCCAAAGACCATACACAGACGACTTCCGGTTTCCGAAAAACAACAAATAATGACCGAACAGCACCAAATATGGGTATTTCTGCAATCGAAATGATGCCAGGAGACCTGGAATCAACTCAAGACGCTGTTTTGAAAACCAAGATGGTGACTTCCGGTTTACAGATATGACCAAATACTACCTAAAATTGGAATTTTTGTAATCGAAATGATGCACATAGGCCAAAAATTGACCCCTTAAGACATTTTCATTCCGAAGTGGCAACTTAAACCTAAAAATGGTCATTCCGGAATCGTTATGATACCCAGAGATCAGAAATCAGATCCAGGCATCATTTTAAAATCCAAAATGGCGATATCCGCTTTCCGAAAATGAGCAAAAACCACCCAATATGGTTGTTTTTGAAACTCAAATGATACCTAGAGGTCGGAAATCGACCCCAGACGCCAAATCCGAAATGATGATTTCCACTTTCTGGAAAACAACCAAAAATGATTGGTGGATGTTATATTGATACAAGATAGTCCATTGTATATTGATACAAGATATTCCATCGTAATCTTATCGACCAGAATTCAAAAAATTTGTGAAAAACGCCGAATTCTAAGTGGCAACTTCAGATTGTTGGAAATCAGCCGAAAATGGTCATTCCAGAATCAAGATGATAACCGGAGACAATAAACTAAATCCAAACACCATTTTGAAATCCAAGATTGTGATTTCCGGTTGAAGGAATACAACCAAAATGGCGAAGTACCAGTCAATATGAAATGACGAGAGAATGAAAGATTTCCATTCAATTCTACTATCAAAGTTGATAGTATAATTTAATGGAAATATTCCATTCTTTTGATATTTGATATCATTCTACTAATACGCTCAAAATGATATTTTCCAAAAATCAGCCAATTTGGTTATTTCCGGAATCAAAATAATGTTCAGAGTCCAGAAATCGGTCCCATTCCTTAAATCCAAGGTAGCAACTCCCAGTATTTAAGGAACAGCCAGGTATGGTCAAATACCACTTAATATAAATATTTCCAAAACCAGGAAGATATCCAGAGGCCGGAAATCGACTCCAGATGTATTTTTTATTTTTTTCAGGGACACTACACATTTTTTAGAGAGTTATTTTATTAGTTTTTGGAGTGATAATTTTACTTTGAGCTTATTCTTAGCGATCATGCTCGAATGCAATAATGCGAGCAATGTGACAAATAGCATGATGTTTAGGTAGTTAACAACATGGATGGATACCTTTTTCATTTGTAAAACACATACACTTTTCAAATTATTTTGAACCGAAATAACAAATTTCTATTTGCTTACGTTTACGTTTGGTTGAAGTTTAGGACAATACTTCAGCTAATTTGTATGAACAAAAAAAAAATACTTCAGCCATTCCTAGCCAAAATAATAAACTTAGTAACGTAATGTTTCTAACATTTTTGACTGTTGCCATTTTCCCAAATGTATTCGTTAGAGTTTTAATAAAAATTAGAACATTGGAGAAACATGATTCAGGAATACATACTTGTGGGCAGAATACATACAGCCTTATAGATATAACATGGTAATGTTAATATTTGTTCGAAATTATGTGCATTTGAAAGATATGCGGTTGTCGTCGTAAACTTAATGGCGCAGCAACGTGGGCCGGGTATCAGCTAGTAAAGTCATAAAAGCCACTACACAGTATGCACACTATCTGTTTGCCAGGGTAAGCGCCGGCTGTACGTACCTGCGGTGTGCAAAACCATCGAGAAAATCGCGTTTCTCGCGATGCTACCGGAAAAGAGAGCCCTGTCATGAATAATTTATCACGTTCCAGCGAAAGCACGCAGCAGCACGCATGCTAATTTTCAATTAAATTAAATAAATACATTAAATATTCGATGACTTTACAATATAATTCCAAAACCGACGAGAGCAGTTTTGAAATTTGCTATTGTTATTTCAGCCTCTTTTTTTTGTTTCATATATCCAGATGCTGGTACGGACCAAACATAATAATTAAATCGGGTTGCAGCGTCTGTTAGCTGCACCTGCCTAGCATATTTTCAGCGAGCGCGCGGATTGATCATATCGAATTTTCACATCATGACACATGATTTATTTTACCGATCGGCTTCCAGGAATTGACAGACTGCTGTACGGTGGTAGTGAGATACGTTAGTCACATAATAACTGTCATTGTTGATTGATCATTCGGTTGGTATTTGACAGCCAACATGTGACGTATGTGTGAAGCTGAAAATCCAACGGCGATGGTATTTGAAAGAGCTGAAAGTGTTTGAGAGCTGGTATGCTGCTGTGATGTAGTTGAAACATTGGTTACTGGAAGTGAAGAAGGTATGTGCATAATTGGTATTTATTGAAGAACAACGTAGGCGCAAATGTCATGTTTCACTTTTCTTATGTTTTATTGGAATGTCAATTTAAGGAATTCTCATAATTCATATATACTCTGCTTTGAAGATCTGAGTAGCAAATTTTCTGGGGTCTTTCTAGATTCTCATATTAACGACTCAAACGACTCGTTGATTTTCTCGTGTGATGAAAGGTGTGACACGCAGATATTTTTCTTCTTGGAAAATCTCACCTGGGCCGGCACATATGGCGAGCTTTATTTTAAAGTTTAATAAAATCTCCAGGAGAAAACATAGAAGCGCGTGATATAAAAAATCAAAAATCCGAACGTTAACATATTGGAGGCTTTGTACACCTAATATGCATAACTGCAAAAATATCTATCATGTATTTTTTATAAAAAATCAACAACAGAAATGGTTTAATCTCCATAGAAAATGATAAAATTATCATAAGAAATGTATATTCAATCGTGTTCTTTCGTTCTCATTATATTACCCTCTGCTTTAGTAGTTAAAAATAACATAACAATCAGGAACAAAAAATGCTTGCAGGTAATGAAACATGTTTAATAATATATTTAGAATTCGTGCTTGGCTGACCAAAAATAGTTAGGTTTGTTTTGATACCCTTTTATCAATAAAAAAACAATACTACAGACAAAAACGAAACTGTGCGTTTTTTATTTTAAAAACGATTGAATTCAAGCAACGAAATTCCCGGGACAAGATTCATATCCTGGGATTACCGAGCCCCGACATCATGTAGGTACATGACTTCTTCAGGATAGAAGTTAAAGTTTATTGGTATTTTTGATGTTGCGATAACCGCAGCCTTTATTTTTGACAGCAGTCGAATGCAAAACCTGCCGTGGAAGTCGATGTAGTCCGATATTCCAATGCAATTCTTTACTTCTACGTTACCTGTTTCTACTTCTTGTTCTAGTTTGAGCCGTCATTTGACGGCTATGCCCTACGCTTCCTGTTAAAATCTGTTAAAATGTAATGCAATTCGCTGAAAACCAACTGTCAAAAGCATCGGGGAGTATCGAATATCGGGGACTACCCTATTTCATTTGTTGAAAATATGGTACTCAACTGATTAAAACATTTTTAAGCGCTCAATAATATAAATTTGAATAAAGCTACGTCAATTTACGATAAAAAATCGTTTTTTAAATCCTAAGGGCGCGGAGGGTTTATCAATCTCCTTCGGGCGTAGAATCATCCAGCGATTTACGCAGAAAAATTATTTATTTTTTGAAAAAGTTGAAGAGGTTATTTGTAAGACACGACCGCAACGTTAACGTAGAACTACGACAGCCTGTCTTATGTCAATAAAGCTTTTTGGAAATACACCCGGTTAATCAATTTATTGGTGTAAAGCGGTATTTTTTTCCTATATTATTTTTGCGATGTCCGCTCTGACATAAAGAATCTCATTTTATTCAAGTTCCCACAGTTTGTCCCAGTTTCTTAATACGGACGCACAAAAAGTAATTTTTTGTGGACATTCTGTCGAGCCGGTGGAAGAGATGAATGACCTCTCAGGTTAAAGGCTCTCTAATTAAAATCAAATTAAATCAAATCTGTCGAGCCGGACCGATAGAGCTCTCATAAAAGCAACAAAATAACATGTATTGTGTCGTGCTGCGCGGCTTGAAAGCAGAAAATGCTTTCGTCCCCGTATCGAATGGAAGCAGATTGTTACGTGTTTGATATTGCCGATGGTAGACATGAGTATGAAGGTCGAAATTCTGCTATGATGTCAAACTATAACCGTTTTGCTGCATTTTTGTTATCTGCTGTCTTTCAGCACAAGGACAGGTATAAATTTCAACCGGCCCTTCTCAGGGTCACCCAAACGTTCTTGAGGCAATGTCGAATTTTTCTTGCTTTGCAAATGCTTAAATTTACAGTTTTACCTTTGTTGATGAAAAATCTTAACTACTTCATTCACATAACTGTAGAGCACCAAAAGGTGCTGTTGTATTTTTTTTTTCACAACATTTATTTGACACGGCACAGTACAAATTAATGTTTTACGGAGCCAATTTAATCTAATGCCTTATGGTCTTAAATATCTTATAAGCTAAAGACAATTTTTTTATCCTCGCTGCCGACTACGAGCTGATACTAAATCTAATACTAAAACTAACATGTTTTTTTTATCCGAGATTCGTTTCGCTGTTAAATTGGCACTTTGATGCTTTTCAAGTAGCTATAAACATGTAGCATGTATGGCAAGTTTCGCTGAGCGAGGATATCACGAACTGGCACATAGGGCTGTATTCCTCGGGCCCTGAGGGTATCCAAAAGTAGTGATCTGGCGCCGCGGAATTCAGCACACACCCAAACTACGTGTTCAATGTCTTGATACCCCAATCCACAAACGCAATGATTACTGCTCGCCAGCCCAATACGCAAGAGATGTGCCCGTAGTGGTTGGACATAATCCGAGACATCATGTGAATGAAATCTCGTCCTACATCCAACCCCCGAAACCAAGGTTTGGTGGAAACCTTGGGGATGATGCTGTGTAGCCACTTCCCCAGTTCTCCCTTATCCCACGAGGTCTTTCAGTTGACAAGTGTAGTCTGACGTGAAAATTTTAAAAATTCATTGTAGGCAATAGGTCTGTTGTAAATATCACCGTTTGTTGCACCCACCTTAGCCAAAGTGTCCGCTTTCTCATTGCCCGGAATGGAACAATGAGAAGGGACCCACACTAAGGTAATCTGAGAAGATTTTTCGGATAAAGCACTCAGATGTTGTGCTGTTGTATTTCACAACAGTAACAACACTGGCAAGTTATTTCAATCATCATCATTTCGGATAACAATTCAAAGATGGTTTTCTCGTTTTCTCTAGTAGAACTGCCTATCATTTCCAATAACTCTAAAGCCGCCAGATAGATAGGTGCTTAACCCTCTAGTATCCAGTGCCACCTTTAGACGGTCTTCAGTTGAACCTCTAGAAAGCTTGAAAAATGTTTATAAAAATTCAAAGTGATTTTTTCGAAGTTCGCCTAAAAATTAACTTGGACACTAGGGGGTTAAGTATCAAAGCGCCCGGTGCGATCAGCCAGAAATTGAAACCCGGCCTTTCTTTCTTCGCCAGGATCAACATTCAAAGCGCGCAATCCTAGTCAACTAGGTACATTCTGTCGATTTTGTTAAGGAGAAGCATTGAGCGACCAATCAGAGGTCGACATTTGCATTTCGACAAGGCTTGACAATTTTCAATAGTACAATAGTTCGAACAATCACATTACAACTTTCTGCATTTGGACGGGTGCTTAAATGATTTCCCAATCGATTGCTGCAAAAATGACGGAAAACGGTTGGACACTGACTGAGTTGAAAACGTTTGAAATTGGACAATTTTCGTGACACTCTCGACGTTTTCGGTTTTTGAAATTGGATCCCTGTATTTAAATTGGTTTTCAGTACAAGTCTCCGTATGACGTAATTCAACGTCAAAACTGAAGTCGGATACATCGAAATCCGGCCGTCGAAAAGTGGCTGAATTCAAGGCTAAGAGTGGCCGCAGTGTTCGAACAGCTCAATGCGATCGTCGAGCTCTTAGCGAACAGGCGAAGCATCGTCTGAGATCTTAAGCATGAAGGCCGGACCAAATTAAGAATATTACAGCCTCCTCATAGAGCATGCAGAACTCGTAACTCAATAGAGCCGGCCGAAAAGGAGGTTAGAATCAGGAGCACGACTGTAGACAATGGCGCAGATTGACGTCCCCTCGCACTCATTTTTTCAAGGTTTGCCGAAGCGCACTAATTTTTTCAAGGTATGCCGAAGAATCTGCTTGAGTGACGGTTGCGGAAAACCCTTGGGTTACTGTGGAAAAAAGCGCCAAGAAGCAGCAAGAAAGGTGACGCGATCAAACGACCAGATAAGGTCAAAAAGATATGAAGCAGGGTGGACGCTTTTATTCATATATCCGGACACTGTACATTCGTAAAAGTGAAACAAATCCATAAAACTACGGAAATCTGTAGATCTGACACGTCTAGTCCTCATGCTCAGAACGAACGGGTCCAAGTATTCCGAATTCTTGAAGAAAAATGAAGGTAAAACCCCGCTCTTGGGCTTGGGAGCAGATGTGTGGAACCCAATAACCCAATTTTGTTTTAAGTTGGTTATTTCTACTACTGTAAATAGTATCCATTCCAAATTTCCTAATTTTTTTACGAAGTTGATGAGTAAAATTAACATCCTATTCATCAACTACCCTCTTCCGGTCGTCTGTGAGTGTTGTGTAAGATTTTCTGTGTTGAATTCGTTTCTTTCTATCACAAAATAGCTTAGATGGTTCTTTTATTGTACCCATTCTGCACACCAATTTCTAATATATATTCCATTTCATTTTTCTTTCCTTCATTACTGAGAGGTACAGGTTCCATCCGGTGGATCATACGGTAAAAAGCAGCCATATTGTGCTGGAAGGAGTGGTTCAAAGTGCTAGGTATTACCTGTTTTGTATGCGTGGGCGTCGTAAAGATTTCGAATTCAAGGTGGTTTGAGTTTTTAATAACAACTACATCTAAAAACCTAAATTAATCCACCTAGCGGTCAGACCCAGCCTTTCTCATTCAAACTTTTATTTGTAAAAATAGATTTACATGAACGCTTCAATCCAATAAATGTATATTAACTCTTTAGGTACTAAAATATTGATGTTGTAATCCAAACATATAAAAATGCAGTCCGGTCTGTCTGTCTGATCCATATAGGCTCGAAAACTACCAAACCGATCGACGTGAAATTTAAATGTAGGGGTTTTTGGTCCCGATAAAGGTTCCTATGATAGTTTGAGACCCCTCCCTATTTAGAAAGGGAGGGGTACCTTACAAATGAAACATAAATTTCTACACAACTCGAGAACAAACCAAGCAAATGAAACCGAATTTAGCATGTGGATGTTTTAAGGGGTAACAAATATGACCATAATGGCTCGACACCCCTCCCTTTTCTGGAAAGGAGGGGTTCCATATAAATGAAACACAAATTTCTGCACATCTCGAGAGCTTATTAACTAAATGGAACCAAATTTGGCAGGTGAATGTTTTTAGTGGTAACAAATATGTTCCATAATCGACCTCAGGCAACATTTTGGATTGTAAGATAGCGACTTCCGGTTTCTGAAAAACAGCTGAAAATGACCAAATACCACCCAATATGGGTATTTCTGGAATCGTAATGATGCACTGGAGCCATAAATCAACTTCAGACAACATTTTGAATTTTAAGATGGCAACTTCTGGTTTCTGGAAAACAGCCTGAAATGAACGATTCTCATTGAACAGCCGGAAATGACCAAATACCATTCAATATGAATGTTTTCGGACCCAGCATTACGCCCAGATGACAAAAAATTGATTCCACAGGCAATTTCAAAGTCCAAAATGACGACTTTCGGTTTCTGAAAAACCCAAACCCAAAGTGACCAAATACCACCCATTATGAGCATCTCCGCAGCCAGAATGTTGCAAGAAGCTAAAAATTGGCCTCAGACACCATTTAAAATTGTAAGATGGTAACTTCTAGTTTCTGGAAAACAGCCAAAAATGGGCGATTTCCGTCTAACATGAGTATCTCCGGATCTAGAGAAATCGACCAGAGACCCCATTTTGGATTCTAGGTTGGCGACTTCCGGTTCCTGGGAAACAGCCGAAAATGATTGAATAACACCCAATATGGGTGTTTCTTTAACTAGAATGACGCTCAGAGGCCAGAAATTATCTTTTATAATACCAATTATAATACCATTTTAAAGTCCAAGATGGCGACTTCTGGTTTGTGAAAAACAGTCTAAAATAACCAAATACCATCCAATATGAGTATCTCTGGAGCCAGAATGATGCAATGAGCTAACAATTGACCACAAGCATCATTTTGAATTGCTAAATGGCAACTTCTAGGAACAGTCGAAAATGACTGAATAATACTCAATATGAATATTTCCGTAATTGAGATGATGCATAGAAACCAAACATTGACCCTGGACACCATTTTGAATTTAAACACGACCACTTTTAAATTCTGGAAAGCAACCGAAATAACTAAATACCTCCCAATATGGGTATTTCCGGTGTCAGATTGATGCCAGAAAATCTGCTAAAAATGACCGAATACCACCCAATATGAATATATTCAGACTTAAGGCGATCTACAGCAGCCAAAAGTCGAGGATATTGTCATTCCGATAAACACAATCATTTCAAACGAATCGTTATTTGACTTTGATCTTATCCTATGGCCGATTCGTCGTGCATTTGCAGACTTTTAACACATCGCAAGGAATCAATTAAATTGGAACGTTCAAATAGTACGATACCACATTTAAATTATGTTGAGGCCACATATATCGATAAAAGCAGGTATAGTTTTAAATAGTCTTTGAATTTCTTCGCTTTCTATAACTTTTGAGCCACATATCAAATTGTTATGAAGTTTGTTATTTGTAAGTTTGAGAGTTGACTCGTTCGTATGACACTAGTTATTTTCAAATAAGTCATGTAATTTTGCAGATAATAGACTTTCTTTGTTTTATTAACAATTTTATACATAACGGTTGCTTTATAATAATTTATAAGTTTATAAGTTCTATTATAATCAAATGAAATGGGAACGTATAGGGCAGCCAAACTTTGAAACCAGTTAACCCTTAACTAGCCCGCTCATCTGATAATAATATTGATCAGATCGATTGTGTAGTTTCTGAGATAATCAAGTTTCGTGATTTTCACATTTCGGTACATTTCAAACGAAATTACAGTTCGATTACAGTAAAATTCAATAGGGTGTTATGAGGCAGCTAGACTTATCAATTGACACTAATTTTGTGGAAATCGGGTCAGCCATCTCTAAGAAAAGTGAGTGAGTTCAAGTAATCTTCGGCACATGTTCCTTTTCATAGCTAGATTTCACATTTTTAAACATAACAGGCAAAGTAATAGTCCGATTGCAAAACAAATCAATAGGGTCTCATGAGGCAACTAGTCCTTCCATTTGACACTGATTTTATGAAAATCGGTTCAGCCATCTCTGAGAAACATGAGTGAGATTAAACAGTCTTCAGAACACGTTTCTTTTCATAACTTTTGAACCGTTTGTTTAATCTTCATAAAATTTAAAAGGTATGGGTTTTTAAGGTAGCCCGTTCATTTGAAATTAATTTTGTTCAAATCTGTTGTGTAGTTTTCGAGATAATTATGTTTCATGGTTTTTTTATTTTGATACATAACCTCCAAACTAAGAATCCGATTACAATGAAATTCAATTGGGTCTTATGGGGTAATAAGACCTTTCATTTGCAATTAATTTCATGAAAATCGGTCTAGCCATCTCTGAGAAAAGTGAGTGAGAATAAAATTCTGCACATACACACACACACATACACACACACACACACATACAGAAAATGCTCAGCTCGTCGAGCTGAGTCGAGTGATATATGCCATTCGGCCCTTTGGAGCACTTTTATACTTTCGGTTTTGCAAGTGATTGCTATACCTTTCTAGGAGAAAGGCAAAAAGGAAGCTAGTTGTTTTGTTCAATTTTCAAACTAAACCGGATGTCTTTATGAATGTCATTCAAAATTTCTAAAAAATCTGCTAAGTCACTCTGTTTCAAAATGCAAAAAATATCATTTACGTACCTTACCAACGATCTGGTAAGGAGTCTTTTTCTTTTAGTTTATTTTCCAAATGTGCCACAAAAAGTAAAAGAGGATTACGCATCGGTGCTCCTTTTGTTTGTTTGTAAAATGTCTCACGAAATGAAAAATAATTGTCTTCCATCCAAAGTCGAGCTAACTTCGAATTGCTGCGTACTTTAGTTTTCCAATGGTTATCACATCGTTGGGAAAGAAACTAATCTTCAAAAAGATTTATAGCTTCTTTCACTGGAACACTTGGGGAGAGTGCTGTGACATAAAAAGAAACCATTATCTCGTCAGTATTGATAACCCCAACCCCCAATTCTTTGTTAGGCTATTCTAACACGCATAGGACCCCCTTCTTTCGTTGCAAACTCGTGAGATCAAAGCTGAATTCAAATGAAAATAAACAACAAAATTCAAACCCGGACCACGGCAACCTTATTCTGCCGGAACAAATGGAGCTAACACAAGGTTGCACGCATCAGGCGAGACCGAAGAGATGAAACTGGAGAAGAACTTCAAACTCGCCAGCGAATCACCTTCAGTTTTATCAATAATCCTCGGTTCGCCTAGTGGGAAAGAGGGGAACCCGGAAGACAGTCTTCTCAAATCGGAGACACAGTTGAATGACAAGGGAAAAACTTAACTCACCTCTTGCTGCTGTCAAACGGCTGTCTCAATTGCAACGGTGATGTCTAGAAAAGCTGCTAAGACTGGGTCAATCTTGCGACAGGCCACAGACTTAGTTTGTCAACCAGTCGACCAGGCTGACAGCTCAGGTCAAGTCGCAAACAAGCGGCAGCGGTCGACTGAGACGGCCTCGCCAAAGACAAGCGCTAAGGACCATATGCGCCTAAAGCCTCGGGTTCTATCATGCACGGAGCCATCTGCACCGCGACAAACGTCAGGGGTATCCTATAGGAAAATACTGGAAGCGACAAGCCTGTCGATCACCTCGTTCAACTCCCCTGCTTACTCCTGATTAGTTGAAAATTGTTGGCGACGCCATTCTGGACTGCGTTGCGAGCCAAGAATCACCTGCCATCAGGCCCAAGTCTAGGAGTTGCCGTCTAAAAAATGGCATCTATAAATTGACTTTGTGGACAACGTGCGCGTTTACTCTCACGCCGAGGGAGGTAGCACACCTTCGTGTCTTTAGCACAAGGGACTTGCCGAAGGCTCTAAAATTCCTAGTGTACTTTGAGGAGGAAATCAGAAATGAGAGAATTCTCCGTCTACTCCAAATGGCGTGCATGGCGAGTATGTCATCGTAACGTTACCACCTGAAGTAGGCGTGAGTCTTTTATCAGTCGCAACCTCAAAGCCGCATTCCACCGCCTAAACGTGAGAGTCGCACTTGGTGCTTCTCTGGCTTAACCAACGCAAACGGTAAGTAGCGGTAACCAACAGTCAAATTCTAGGGCAGCAATTCTGTTGAACAGAAATAGCAAATTTATTCCCATTACAGAGCTCATCCAACGGGATTTGGTTGCCATTGCGGTGAAAGTCCCAACGACTAACAGTTCTCAATAGATGGTCGTTGCCTCCGCTTACTTCCCGAAGGGACGTGGACGACAAACCGCCATCCGAAGTCACAGCGCTTGTGCTGACGATGCCAACGCGCACCACACAGTCTGGGGTAGCTCGAATCCTTGAATGCTTAAATGCCTTACTTCTCACAACGTTAATGTGTAGGGAACGAACCAACGTTTAGTAATGCTATTAGACAAGAGGTGTCAGATCTCATTCTACAGTCATGGAGAAAATAATAAAAACACTAACAGTTTTGGTTAATTTTTCATATTTTAGACACTGATTTTATTTGTTATATGATGTTATGTTACTTCATTACGATCTGCAGACACTCTTTTTCAAAGAGGAACGGAGAAATAACAGGAATTTCTCTGTGTCGGTGATTCCGAAATTTTTTTTGCGTGAGTTATTGTTTTTAAGGTGGCGAAAAAAATAAATACACTATCGAAATATATATACAAAATAATCCAAATCAGCAAAGTGACCTTTTCCGTTACAAAACTCACTCTCAAAATTTCGTGGTCTGTCCTTTGTTTTGTAAAACCATATTTATTATTCGTGGTATGTTTACCGCCAAGTTTTCACGAGTAGAAGCTGGGCTAGCATTTCACGCTGCATTTACGACGTTCTAAAAATCTGTTTCATCCTTTAGATGATGCGTTGCAACGTAGGACTTCTCAATCTTCCATAGATTTTTGATACGGTTAGGAAACTATACCGGCCAATCCAACAATTTCATATTTTCCTCTGAAAACCATCTTCAAGTTTTCAATGCTGAATGTTCAGAATCGTTACCCTTCAACGAAGAGGCATGTTTTCTCTGGCATATGAAAGCATCACGCAACGTAAAATATCTACATAGTTGTTAGTATTCATAGTCTATGTTATAAAATGAATGGGTTCCACTCCAGCATCAGAAAACAGCGCCACACCATTTTGTGGTCACTTCCAAATTTTACTACTTTTTTGGTTATTCGTGCGTTGAAGGCAGTATTTACCAGTCTTCTCACCCGCTGCTGACGGTTTGGACCAAAAAGGTTAAATTTCGACCCATTCGACCAAAACACGATGTGCCATTTAGTTGCATCCTAGTTTAAGAACTTTTTAGAAAATTCAGTTCTTGCCAAAATGTGTCGCTTTTAAAGTAGAGTAAAGTGTCCTGTGTACCTAGGTGGTCGATTTTGCTTCCCTATGCCGAAGAAAACATGCCACTTTGCAGGATTTTATGCAGTATAACGATCCTAAACATACAGTATTGAAAACTTGAAGATTTTCAAACGAAAATATAAAATTATTAGTTTGGCCAGCGCAGTCTCCTAATTGAAATCCTTTAGAAATTCTATGGAAGATTGTGACAGTGTAGGTTGCAAAGCATCATCCAAAGAATAAAACCGACTTATGGAAAGTCGTACAGGCAGCGTTAAATGCTAGTCCAGCTTCTACTCGTGAAAACCTGGTGGTAAACATACCACGACGATTGAATATGGTTTTACAAAACAAAGGGCAGGCCACAAATATTGAAAGTGAGTTTTGTAACGTAAAAGGTCACTTTGCTAACGGTATGTAGAGAAATAAAGCTTATTTGGAATGTTTGGTATATATATATTTCGATAGTGTATTTATTTTTTTCGCCACCTTAAAAACACTAACTCACGCAGAAAACTTTCGGAATCACCGACACAGAAAAATTCCACTTATTTTTCCGTTCCTCTTTGGAAGAGAGTGACTGCAGATCGTAATGACGTAACATAACATCATATAACAACCTAAATCAGTACGCAAATATGGAAAATTAACCAAACCTGCAAGTATATTTATTATTTTCTCCATGACTGTACACAGTAAATGAAATTTACAACTAATACAAATGAAAGCACATAACGGTTTCTAGCACATGAAGTGAAAAACATATACTATTTCACACCGTTAATAATGCACAATACAGAATCGTTTTAAGCCGTGTAAATTTGTACGTTAATTAATATAAACTTAAAGCTTCGAATATGAATATGCTTGCAAATTCACAATATATTCATTTACATTGCATATGAATATAATGTCCCACGGAATATTACATGGTTTCCAATGCTCCAGTTATGTGCATTTAAAGTAATGTAATTTTTTTTACTGTGTATGTAGCGCCTCGATAACGGATTAAGTCAACAACAGGTATGTTTCTGATAAATCCAGTTGATCAGACCATAGACACAGCAGATTTGACGTCAAAGCTACTTCTCTGAGAAGAGAGCACTTCAGGAATCCAAAGGATAAGAACCGGGACTCTTTTTGGAAAATTTGGTCAACTCGAGAACATCAAGTCACAAAAATATAAGAATTTCAGTTGAACTGGACATCAAAACAAGTGACCTACAGTATAGGGTCATGGAAGCTCTCACTTCAAAGTCTGTCGTGATGTGCCCTGGTGGAACAAAACTTTTAGCAACCTTCGTCGGGAAGCTAGACGCATATTTGGACTAAACACAAATAATAAATACGACTAACATCACGTCCAACTGGAAGCCTAAAGAGCATCCCTCACAAAATATAACGCTGAAATACGCGAATTCAAAAGGAGGTCCAGCGTTCGATTCTGTGTTGATATTCAGACTCTACCTGCGACTGCAAAAAGCGATGTACAAAGATCATGCGAATGGTCTTGGGCTGTTGAAAAAGAAGATGGTAGTCTGACTGTCACCACCAAGGAAATACTGGAGCTACAGAACCTCGAAACCAGACACACGACGTCACGTGATTCCGCAGGGCTCGGGAAGACTTCTATCAATTGGACACTAAGCTTATTTGAGTTTATGAAGTCACCAGGATCGAATGGCATTCTATTAATCTTCTGCAAAATCGGACGGAGTTATCATGTCCTAACTCATCCGCCTTTTTCGAGCTAGCTTTCTCTAGGACATATCTCGGACAGCTGGCAGAACGAAACACAAAACATTGCTTTCAGACCGATAAGTTTACGTCAACTCTTCTCAATTTGATGGAAAAAATTACGGATAACTACATCCGCAGCGAGTTTCTGAAGAACTTATAGTATGTTTATAATTAAGTAGCTGAATGTACCCGGCCTTGCTCGTGTAAAATTCTGCCTCTTCTATAATTTTCTATATTTCTTTATATTTTTTCCAACCAATCATTCCAAATAATATTTCTATTTTAGTTATAAACTTGCTTATATACCACCCTTTTCGTTGATTAACAATCGATGCGGAGGCATTCCAGCTGGGTCGAGTGAGTTCAATAATTCTGTTGGAAAATGGATTGCCTCATCAGCATCTTCGACGGTATCGTTAAACTTACAATAAACTTAAATTACACTGAAATTACATAATCAATAGCCTAAGCTCACCTCTGATAGTGAAAATTATTGCTTGCTTTGTCTTCTCGTTTTACTTTTTTGTGTAAACAATAATAATATCATCCTTATAGTTGAACATCAGTCTTCATAAATTAATTACCAATTTGGAGATACGGGGACTATTTCCACATTTTCCTCAAGTTTTGAATAACTTCCAATGCAGAAAAACAACCCTCACTATACCGAACGTTCGAACACCAATTTTCGGTTTTAGGGAGTCAGCTCTAACCTATGAACCTAATATCAGGGAGTATTTGAATATTTTTCTTCTTCAATTTGAAAATAGCGTTGGACGTCCGTTGTCATTTTCTGAACTTAGTTCTCTTTCTAGAAATATTGACATTATTTAACCATTTTACTAAGTTTTGCACAGATTGACTGAAAGCAGATATCGCGGAATTGATTTCAAAACAACGGTTCAGTATTACGTCCAAGCCTTCTTCTGTATTCTAGTAACCTTTCCAGAAAAAAAACGCCATGTACGATTTAAAAATTTGCGCCGAACATGAATATTTGGATTCTGGACGTCATCTTGATATCGATAATATATATATATATATATATATATATATATATATATATATATATACATATATATATATATATATATATATATATATATATATATATATATATATATATATATATATATATATATATATATATATATATATATATATATATATATATATGTGTGTATTGCAGAGTATACATTCGTTTTTTACAAAATTCTGAAACCGGAAGTCGCCATTTTGAATTTCAAAAATGTCGTTGGACTTTTATTTCTGGTTTCTAAAGGTCATCCTGGTTCCGGAAATACCAATGTTTGGAGGTTTGTAAACGTTCTCTACAGTTGTATACAGCATCCCAGAAACCAAAAGTCACCATTTTTGTTTTAGAAAAACATCGTACATCAGATTTCGGTCCCTAGACATCAACTTCTGGCCATGACCGACCGAGGGCATGAAAGTTATCCTACCTTTTCAAAAAGTTCCCATAGGCCACTAAAAGACCCGATTTTCTTATAAATTAGGACCCCCTCTCTCTTCGATAGCTGTCACTTTCTCTTTTCGACATCATGTTCCGGTCTCTGGAAATCAATTTCCGGTCTCCAGACATGACCAAAGGCCTGAAAACTATCGTATTTATTCAGAAAGTTCCCATAATGCATGAAAAAACTTGATTTGACCCCTCCTCATATCCAATATTTCTATGACCACTTCCTTTGTACAAATAACACGTATACCAAGTTTGGTTGAAATCGGTTCAGGCCTTCGAGAGTTATGCTGGAACATACATACAAACATACATACATACAAAACTTCTCTTTTATATAAATAGATAGATAGAAGAAGATAGATAGATAGATAGATAGATATGCTTATCAACAGGGTACATCTACAAAAACTGCTCCACACTGCATAGCGACGAAAATCTGGAAACCACTAAAATAAAAAGAAACTGTAGTTTGCGCTTTTCTTAATGTTCAGGGAGCTCCCGATAACACGTTGTTCACATTTATTTACGCGACTCTACAAAATCGACTATACCACAATGGGCTGAGTCCAAGCAACGCTTTTGAGCAGGAGAATCACAGCTGTATTGGGAGTTTCGTCTGTCATAGTAGAGCAAGTGAAAGGGTGTCCTCAGGGAGGAGTTCTTTCTCCCCTGCTATGGTCACTAGCGGTAAACATTTATCTCAACAAGCTGTCGCAGCTTGGCTACGAAGTCATTGTCTGTGCTGATGACGTAGTTCTTATTGTTCGCGTTAAATGTGATGCAACACTACTTCACAGTGGTGTTGAGAAGAAGGACTGAACATCAACCCACAATAACTGGTCACCATACCCTTTACCAAGCGAAGGATGCATCCAATCACTCCTCTGCTACGGAGTAAGACTGAGCTTCAATAGTGTAACCGAATTCCTTGAAATCATTCTCGATAATGAAGCTGAACTGAACTGCTCAACTAGACTACGCCATCAAGAAGGCGACATCAGCGATCAGGGCTTGCAGTACACTATTCGGCAAGACCTGGGGGCTAAAACCACAGTTGGCACTCTGGTCTAATATCATCATTGCTCGGCCACATATAATCTACGCAGCCCTTGTATGGAACAACGGCTCAAGCAAAACTTAACAAAGTTCAATGACTGCCATTACCAGTGCCTTGCGCACAACGCCGACCCCATGGCTGCATGGAAACCATGCTCTGCTTGCTGCCTTTACATCTCCATGTGAAAAAAGGAAGCAGAGCTAGTAGCAGACTAGTCTGGGAATGCATCACATCACTCAGGGAGCTTTCCCGCCTCAATAAACCAATGCTACTTTGAGTACCATGGCACTGCGGAATCGAAGGAAATGAACATGCTGACAGCCTACAAGATAAGGATTTACTCAGCAACTCATTAAACGTGAACCGTTTCTTGGTAACATCACATCCGCCATTAAAGGCGAACTAAGTACATGGGAAAAGCCAGAAATGGCATTTCAATGATAATAATGCGAGAGATTAGCGCATTTGCTCTACATTTATGGGATTCTCGCTCCATCGAGGATACACGTCTTCGGAAGTTACCTCTTAATTCCATACACTGAAAATATTTTTTCGTTATTCTCTGCATGCACATTTCGTAAACATGTAATTCGTAGATTGTACAGCACTTTTGTTGATTGTATAGAATATTCGTATTGCAAGTTAACGAATGGAATTGCTACAATACGCATAATTTGTACAATTCACGAATGTACTTTCGTACGAACGTGGATAGCAACGAACAAAAAACCGAAAGCACGAGTACAGTAACTGTTCGCTAACTGGGTGTTGTTTAACTGGGCTGCTTTTTAACTGGGCGTTCGCTAACTGGGCTATAGTTGGGAGAACAACACAAATCGGTGAGTTAATTTCATCTTACTTTCAATTTATTATATGCCTAAGTATAGGCCATTTCCTAAATTAAAAGCATTAAAATACAATAAAAACACAACCATGGCTGAGGGATTCGACCTTCAAGCCATGTTCAACGCGCTCAATCAATTGGAGCATCGCGTTAATGCACTCCAACATGAAAATGCGCAACTGCGAGCGGATCAGTTACAGCAACAACAGAATCAGCTAGCAGTAAATGCTGTTGCAGCACCTGCAGCACGCGGGCAACCGGATATTTTCAAAAAACCGGACCCAATAAAAACAATCCCGACGTATGACGGGAATAAAAAGCAATTAAGTGCTTGGCTATCCACAGCCGAACGAACTCTTAATCTATTTAGAGAGAGAGTAGCTGTAGATGTTTACAACATCTATGAACAAACTGTCATAAAAAAAATCGAGGGCAAAGCCCGTGACACTATTTGTGTCAATGGGAACCCATCGACATTTGCTGAAGTCGCGGAAATTTTACGCGCAATCTATGGTGACAGAAATGACATGTCCACTAACAAAACACAATTATGGTCATTAAAAATGGAGGAATCTCTCCACACGTATTACAAACGCACGAAAGAAATAACGCAGAACATGAAATCGCTTGCTAAGCAGAGACAACTGTATAATAACCATTGGGAAGCGATCAACGATTTCCTGGATCAGGAATGCTTAGCTGCATTCATAAATGGATTGAATAAACAATACTTTGGGTATGCCCAAGCCTCTAAGCCAGACGACTTGGAAAGCGCTTACGCATTTTTGTGCAAATTTCAAAACGCGGAGCATACCAAAAAATATACTCAGGCTTACGAACAAAACCAGAACAAAAACAAACAAACATTTAATAAACAATTAACAAAAACGGAAAACCAGACACCTAATGCAGGAAAATCTAAACCACCCTCTGACAGACGTAAAGTAACTCCAAGGGAAATTGACCCTTCACTGAGGTCGAGAATTAACAACCATGATGCAGAAGAGGAAAACGAAACTGAAAATAACACAGACGTTAGCGAAAATGAATCGGATGGTAACGAAGAAGTAAATTTTCAAATTGTGAGTTTCAAAGAAACTCTGAAATAAATTCAAAAAATGGACTACCGTACACAATTATAAAGTTTCCATCGGGCATTAAAGCAAAAATTGTGATTGATAGTGGTTCCAATAAAAATTTTATTTCGCCTCATCTTGTTCCAGAGTCGAAAAGGATATCGTGTAAAACAATAAAAATTTCAAATAGTAGTGGTAAACATGAATCCTCACAAAAATTCGTCACACAAATTTTTGGTTTAAAAAAAGATGTTCCTTTTTATTTATTCAAATTTCATAGTTTTTTTGATGGCATATTAGGCTACGAGACCTTATCACAAATGCAAGCTGTATTAGACATAGGGAAAAATGTTCTTAAATTTCCAAAAAAATCAGTCAAATTAGAAATTAGAAAAATGGGACTTCCTGGCGTAGTGATAAATGAAAATTCTGCAAAATTAATAAAAATTCCAGTCTGTGAGCAAAACGGTGATGTTTTCCTTGCAACAACACTTGGATAACCTTAATAAAGTTTTAAAAAGATTAATTGAAGCTAACTTGAAGGTTCAATTGGACAAATGTGAATTTTTTCAAAAACAATGCGAATTTCTTGGTCACATTGTTACAGAAAATGGAATTAAACCAAATCCAAATAAAATTGATAAAATTTTGACCTGGCCTTTACCAAAAACAACAAAGCAAATCAAGGGATTTCTTGGACTTCTTGGTTATTATAGGAAATTCATAAAGGATTTTGCCAAACTTACAAAACTTTTGACAAAATGCTTGAAAAAAGGAGCAACAATTGTTCACAATGATGAGTTTAAAGATTGTTTCAATGACTGTAAGCAAATGTTGATATCTGACCCTATTTTACGATATCCAGATTTTGATAAGCCATTCTTGAAACCGACGCAAGTGATTTTGCACTCGGTGCGGTTCTTTCGCAGAGATTCGAAGATTCGAAAGAGCATCCAATAGCGTATGCATCACGAACTCTGAACGACACAGAATGTAATTGGTCTGCTACCGAAAAGGAACTTGCTGCTGTTGTGTGGGCCGTAAAACACTTTAGGCCATACATTTATGGTACAAAATTCCAATTGAGAACTGACCATAAAGCTTTGGTATGGCTCAGACAGAAAAAAGATTTAAACCGTAAACTATTAAACATGAAATTGGAAATAGAAGAATATGAATTCGATGTTACTTACAAAAAAGGCACACTAAATAGGAATGCGGATGCACTATCAAGAATAGAGCCAGAAAAATTAACAACAGCCGAAATTCATGCAACCAGGGAAGATAGTATGACACAACACTCTGCTGATACGGATGATGGAGACTTCATTCCTAGCACAGAGAAACCATTAAATGAATTCAGGAACCAAATTGTTTTAGAACAGTCTTCTGAAGAAAGTACAGAAACCTCTGTTGTTTTTAGACATCATATGAGAGTGACGATTAAAAAAACAAACTTTAGCCCCGCAGTTTTAATAAATATTTTGAAAAATTATGCAAGTCCTACTTGTGTTAATGGACTTTACTGTAGCACCAATATACTGAATAGCCTACAAATTATATATAAAAACTATTTTGCGAGAGCTAAAACTCTTCGAATATTTCGGACTGAAAAATTTTCAACCGATGTCTTCGACGAAACTGAACAAGATCAAATAATTCTGGCACAACATAATAACAACCACAGAGGAATTGTAGAAACAACTAAACATATTTTAACTCAATACTATTTTCTAAAGATGAAGGCAAAGGTAAGTCGTTTTATTAATGTTTGTGAATTATGTCAAAGAAGCAAATACGAAAGACATCCTTATAAATTAAAATACAAATTGACTCAAACACCTGCTAAACCATTGGAAATCGTCCATATGGACATTTTTATAATCAGAAGTAAAAATTATCTTACTTTCTGTGACAAATTTTCTAGGCTTGCATTAGTAATTCCAATCCGTACACGATATACAATACATATTCTTCAAGCATTGGCAAAGTTCATCTCTCTACTAGGGAAACCTAACCTAATAGTAATGGATTCAGAAGCCTCTTTTACATCAGCATCTATGCGTGAGTTTATTGAGGATAATCAAATAGAATATCATTTTACAAGCATAGGCCAGTCATCTTCAAACGGCACCGTGGAAATTATTCATCGCACTCTTAGAGTGTTGCACAATATATTATCAAATAAAGAGTCGACTAAGGACTTATCTGAATCTACAAAAATAAATTTAGCAACTGCAATTTACAATGATTCAATACATTCCCATACTAATATTACACCAAAAGAACTGTTCTATGGTTTTTGAAACGGTGACACTCTCCCGAATGACCTCGACGAGCGTATTCGTTTGAAAGAGAAATTATTTAAGAAATTTAAAGACCAGGAATTGGTACGAAAACGATCGGAAATTGATAAACTGAATCGAAACAGAGAAAATCATGTAAGCCTAAACCCTGGCGAAACAATGTATGAAAGAAAACGAAATAACTTAAAACATCAGGAACGATATAAGGAAATAACAATTGCAGAAAACATGGATGTGAACATACTTGATGAAAATCAAAGAAAAATCCATAAGTCTAAACTAAAAAGGAAACGGAATACGACATAAACTTATTCTACAAGTGCAAGCAATATACTAAAACATTGGATACAAATGAGTTAAAAAAAACAAATTATTTTGGAATCAAACACTAAATTATGAGTATTTTGCTAGCACATTCATGTTGTCTTCATTTATATTAATATTTCTTTATTATTTTAGGTCTGGATACGATGCGGTGGATCCTGTTTTTATTCTCTATTTTCCCAATCCTATCAACCCACCTTTACTTTCAAGCATACGGTGCACACCTAGAAATCACGGACTTGAATGACAACCCAGGTATTGTAGCTCTTAAAGTAGGTAACACTTTCATTAGAGAAGGATATGATTGGTTAGTTCATACATTCAAATTAGATACTTTTCAAGAAATTTTAAATCAGTATGATATAATGATAAGTCAAATAAATTCAAATGTAAACATGAAAGATTTTAAAGATATTCTAAAAATGAAATTTATACAAACAAGCTTGACATTACAAAAACTTAGTCCTAGAAGAAAAACAAAGAGAGCTATTAATATTCTGGGTACGTTAATTAAAACTATTACAGGAAATTTAGATAATGATGATCTAGTTACCTTAAATCAAAAGATTAGTTACCTACATTATTCAAATAAGGATCTTATTATGAATAACAATGAACAAATTAAAATAAATAATCAGTTTCAAGACAGAATTAACAATTTAACAAAAGTAATTTACAATGAAAAAGAAGAAATAGGTAAACTTACACATCAGTTTAGGACAAATAAAAACATGAAGGTCTCCTGGGAACAGCTACAACATTTCCAGAGGTTAATCTTCAACTTAGACGTAATTCAACGGCAGTTGGACGATATCTCGGATTCGATCGTCATGGCTAAAGTAGGGGTTTTATCCAAGAGCATCCTTCAAGCAACGGAAATCAACTATATTATTGACAAATTGGAAAATTCAGGAATTTCCGTAAACAGTGACGAACAGGTTTACGAATTTTTAGAACCAGCAGCTTTCTACAACAGTTCATGTATTGTGTTTCTCATAAAAATTCCAAAATTCTTACAAGGAATCTACCAGCAAATTATTGTGGAGAATATTCCCATCAATGAAGAAATAACACCGATCGATTTCACGCACGCAGTTTTAGGGACGAACGTAACATTTGTCATGAACGATACTTGCGTAAACATCGAACAAAATATCATTTGCAAGTTACAGACAATGAAGAATGTCTCTAATGATATGTGCATACATCGATTATTAAGAGGGAATCCCAGTAGCTGTCCATTTAAAAAATACAATGGAATTCATGAAGTTAAGTCCATGGGAAACGGAAAAATTCTGATTCGAAATGCACTTAAAGCTGTGCAATTAAAAAACAGTTGTGGTTATGGTCCTAAAAATCTTACAGGATCATTTCTTATCACTTTTAGAAACTGTTCTGTCGAAATAGAGAATCAATCGTTTGAAATCACCCAATTGGACTATAGCAACATTTTGGAAATGCTACCATTGCAATCAACATTAATCAACAAATCGAAGACTATAGTAACAGACACACAAATCTTACAACAATTACATACCAACAATAGAAAGCGTATTGAAGTTTTGGAAACAAATAATCATCATGTTTCATACGGAGGAACTTTCACGGTAATCATCCTTCTAATAATAACTGGTTACCTGTTCAAAGAAATAAGGACAATTTGGACGAAAATTGTAATCAAACCAAGTAAACCCACGGACACCAACATCGAGTTGAACCGGGACGGTTCAAGCTAAGGAGGGGGGAGTTATGTCCGAGCCTGTCAGCTTACCCTTATCATATCGTGGTTATCACCCAGCATCAGACGAGCCAACTTCCCAGCCATTCCTTTATCATATCGTGGTTATCACCCAGCATCAGATGAGCCAACTTGCCAGCCATTCCACATTGCAGTTCTCACGCAGCGTCAAACATTCAACCAGCCAGCTAAGTACATATCTCAAAACGGTTATTGGTTGCATCAACCACTTAGTTCAGAAATGGAGCACAGGCTTGCAACCAAAAAGCTCTACTCCATCATTGAGTTTGAGCGTCCTGTGATCTGTGTAAAACATTTATGTCGCAGTGGCAGTTTTGCCCAATGCCCCATAGGCATGTAAAAGAAACAACATAGACTATTACACACGAAAATTTAACATCTGATAAATTACGCGAAATATTCTACAAGTTCTCGGCAAAATTTAAAAAAAAATCGTTAAATAAGGTGTCAATGGTCGCTGGTTTTCGATGTTCGTCGAAACATATCGCTGACATTCGCGAAATAATCACCGAGTTCGATCAGCTGTTAGGAAGTTTGCCGAGATAAATATAGCGTGATAGTTGTTTATAATTCTAAATTTGAATAAGTGGAAATCTGGAAGATAGGAACGAGCGAATCTGTCCTAACTCATGTGTCACAACTTCGGCAAACTTTAAATAATCCAAAATACTGGGTTCGAATTCAAGGTATCGGATAAACAGACTTGTTTTTCAACTAATCAAATATCTACAATCAAGACAACTATGAAGCAATTCGATTCTGAATGATTTTTATTTTCAAACATGTCCTGTTTATTACTTATGGTGTCGACAAACTGCACCGCCGTTCCGAGTCCGAAGAAACTCCCTCCCAATGTAACATGTAAAATGTAAAATGCTCAAGGAATTCCAAATATTATTCTTCCCTAGAAATAAAATTATACTTGTCGCCTGACAGTATCTGAAATGCCACGTCCAGTGGGTGCAATACGCGCGGTAATGAAATTATGCTGGAATCAAATTGGGAAATAAATATTAATTTTCCAATTTCCTTTCATCACTCACTTCCATATGCCGGGTCCTGCACCCTTCATCAAAACTTCCACTAGTCAGCCCTGTCCTGGAGGAGTTCCGCCAACAAAAGGCGAGATTGAATTGTGTTTTGGTACTATCAGCAAGCTGTTGTAGCTCCCAGACTTGTTGTGTTGTGGTGTCTGATGGATGCCACTGCTGCTGCCGCTACTGCTGCTGCTACCGCTGTCGCTACTGCTGCTGCTACTACTGATCCGGGAGATAATCAAATTTACATTTTTCTCTCCACTCTACCGCATATGGCTTTCCACCCTCCGCCGCATCGACCCGCGGATGCTTCGCTGCAGTGCACCGAGCGGAAAAACCAGCGTCGGTCTGTGGTGGGTTTGCAAAATGCAATATAGAACATCGTTTATACGCTCGGTAAAGAAGTATTCCATCAAAGGAATAGCTTCTCTCGTTAGCGAATGATTTTCGAATTTCAATTTCGTGACGCTTCTCCATTCGGAATATTTGTACAGCCCCGGCGGACTGACTGACGGCCCGTCAGTGACGGGGTACGATTTAGTCGAGTCGGTCGTCCCCAAACTGGCACTTCGTAAAACGCAACGCTCTGTACACTCTGTGCAGCAGTAAGGAATGCAAAAAATCTCTTCGCCTTCCATTGTTGTCGTCCTTTGCTGTGGCACAGAATGCGTGAGTGGTTGAATATGTAATATGTAGAGTGTATTATCGTGCATATGCTGTGTTGTACTGAACTTTGAATTCTGCTACTGTTATTTCTTCGAGATCGAGCACCGGTTACGTCGTTTGTACAAAACAGAATACAAGCGGCGGTATTCCATACGATTGCATTATGCTAACGGGAAAGGTGATTATGATTATGACATTTTGCATCACCCTTCTCCCGCTTGCCACCCTGTGTCGCCGTTGTCCCATGATATCGTGGCTGTGGCTTAGGAAGTACGTACTTGTCGCGTTGTATGCGGTAGGAGAATGAAAATTTAATTGGTGCATTATTTATTGTGATGGAGGCGTAATTATGGGAACGCTTTGCTAATGGGATACAGTTCAACGATTTTTACGCTGCTGTATGGGACGCTGAGCGTATAGAATGCTGGCAGTGGAGCAGCGAATTTGGTGGACAACTTGATTTCTTATCAACACGAAATATGATCTCAAAAAGAGCATAGCACTCTTACCATATAGTATATCTTTTAAAAATTAATTATAGGAATTGATGGAAAAATAGCCGGCGAGGAAATCAATTGTGTACACTGGGGTCTTTTTTTACGCGGATTATTTTTATGCGGTTTTTTTATACGCGACTTTTTCTACGCGATTTTTTACAATAACGCGGAATATTTTTACACGTTTTTTTTTTAAATAACTCGGATTATTTTTACGCGATTTGGAATATTATTTTTCCACGGTATTAAATTAGTTTAGTATAAGTAAATCCAATAAAGTAAAAATCAATTGTAGGGTTCATGACAATAAGATATTCTGTTTTATTAATCTAAATAATGAATATTTTCAATATATTTGCTGTTATTATCAAAAAATTGGCAATTTCCGTTGATTCGGGAAGAATTAATAAAATTTACATTAATAATTGTAAAACGATACGAGTCAGGGTCGTTGCGATTTACTTCCGTTTAAGAAACGAAAGCTTAAACATGTGGCAAGATTATTATAAAAAAGTTATTGTCATGTTCTTCAATGAATTTTCAGAGGCACTTCAAACTCATTTTGTGTGTTTCGTTACCATTTTTATATCATTTTTCAAGTTTATATTTACTCATGTGCCTTTATTTTTATTCGGATCTTATTATTGAATGGAGTTTTTTATGCGATTTTTTAATATTACGCGGTTTTTTACACGCGGATTTTTTCAACGCGGTATAACCAACCGCGTAAAAAAAGACCCCAGTGTTTCTCCGTTTTTGTGTTTTTACGCAGATTGACGCACTTTTATTCTGAACAACAAAGACAAAAACAAACGTCAAAATACGATACGTGGTGGGTTTCCTCAGTACATACTCATATTTTGTATTTCACATTATGGTCCTTCAGCAATTTTATTTGAAATATTTTAATTGCTGTTATTCTAGCCTCCAATCAAAAACATTTAAATTTATCATTCAAGTCAAGGACAACTTCTTGTTGTTTTTGTTGTAGGTTCAACATCTTTGCTTTCATTTAAAGCTTAACTAGAAATAAGAAAGATTTTTTTTTGGTTATTTTTCCCATCGTTGTCGTTGTTGTTTTTGCGTTTTCGAAGAAAATAAATAGAAATCAATCAACGCGCGTCCCAGTAAACTGATGCCATGCCTCAAGTTACGTTTATCAGTGTTTTGAGAGTAACTATCAAATCCTTATGTTTACCTTGTGTTAAGTTTGAAACAGTATCAATAGTTATTTCTATCTTTTCTTCTCGTTAGTAGTGAAGCGATGGGAGTTACAGTTTGTCAGTTTTAATTATTCTTTCAAACGATTTTCGGCTTAGCAGTTATTATTATTTTTCAGTGGCAATAATAATTTTTCTGGAAGTCCTTTCTAGCATGATTTATCTAGAATTTTTTTCTGCGAGTTTGAATCCATTTTTGATTTATTTTTCTTTTATGACTGATGGAATAGTAGTTCTTCAGCTCATGTTTTAATATTGTCAAGCCTTTTTTTTTGAAAGCATCTTAGTGTATGTTAAACCAATTTTAAAACCATTTATTTGCCTTTTGCGGTCTTCTAGGCGGAGTTTATTTTAATGTAATAAAGTTACCAATAACGTCGATTTTACTAACATTATTTTATATTTATAGCGACAGATCATAAAGATCTTATGCCGAATCCAGAATACGCTTCCAAAAAAATCAGTCTTGGTCATCTCCGCTCCAGTCGCCCTTTACACTCGCTGCTCGTGCATCCTCGTCTACAGTACATGATGGAAGCGTGCGGAGTCTGATTCGAAGTCGTCGGCCTTTATCTGGGTCTCTACTGATCATTAAATTTGCCGGTCGCTTATTTGTCATACGTGTTATATCAACTTGACAATATCAGTGTGTATGTATACTTCGTACAGCTAGTGATTCATGCACCAGTGTCACATTCCATTCTCTGGTTTGCCATCGAGTATTGGTCACAGAATTCTACGCTCGAAGACTCTAAGCACTTTCTGATCCGGTCTTCTTCCACGATTACGATTTCTAATCGTAGTGCACCACACCGGGAGTATCAGCGCTCTGTAGAGCGCAAATTTTGTACGGATCTGTAGGCTGTGGGACCTAAGTTGGCTATGCAACCCGTAAGAAGCCCTGTTCGCTGCCGCAATTCATCTCTCCACCTGGCGGCACAATTCGTTAAATCAAAAGTGTACCAGGCAGACAGAATCAGCTTCCACTTCGAAAATATTCCTATCCTTCGTAAATAGTACCAACGCCCGTAGACCTACCACGCTTTCTCCCAGCAACCATGTACTTAGTTTTAGCAGTGTTTGTGGTAAGTCCAGTTCTCGCAGCTTTCCTCCTGAGAACCGTAAAGGCCTCCTCCACAGGTCTACGATTAACATCGAAGATATGCGAAGCCTAAAAGCATGTGAGACTTCGTGATGAATCAGCTTAATCAATTTTGTTGGAGAATCCAAGTTCAACATAAGCTAAGTCACTGCGTTTGTAAGCCGTAATCGATGATAGCGCCATGACTTCAAAATAGCGTTATTCGAATCGATTCAAAAATTATTATTAGTAAATTGAAAAAAGACACTAAAATATATTTGGGGAAAAAACAACGTGCTCAGAAAAAGGAATGCAGAATACTGTAAAATAAGAAAAATAGGTTTACTAGCCACATAAGGCAGTGAACGAGTAATTAATTTGTGAAAGCGTCAAACAAAAAGCTAAAACTAACAAAAAAAAATTTACCAAGGCTAAAGTGGCTGTTGCTTGCCTGAAGAAACCTTCGGGCGAAGGTTTATTTTCCGCCAGGAAACCCAGGGAGTCGATCGGAGTTTTCCCCAGCGTCCGTCGGCAACGTCAAGTACCCTGGCGCATCCATTTCACTCAACACGTTCGTAAAGTCCCCCACAGCTCCTGTCGGCAATGTTAAATATTCGGCACCCGCGTCTTATATGACGTGCATAGCAGACGTTACTATCCCGTAATTAACTGAGATTTTCACTTCGAAAGTAGTTGTACCACTTACCTGGTCTGCCCAGAGAGGACTAGCCGTGTCGGTACTCAACGTGCTTACTCGCAGTACAGACAATTGTCGGTGGTGGAGATTAAGCGAGGAAATTTCAATGGGTAGTTACAGGCAGGGTTGCCAATGTTCCAGTTTAAACTGGATTCTTCCAGTTTTTTTCAAGTGATCCAGTCAAACAGTTTATTCCCAAAATCCCCCAGTTTTTCAGATATTTGCCAGTTTTATCCAGTTTTTATTTACTGAAGTTCCGATTGATTTTTTAAAATATTTTTAAATCGTAAATATTGTAGATTGATAAAATATTTTGACAATTCTTGACAGCGTTCTCAGTATGCTATCTTTTCGCACGAAACACGGTCAAATTAAAGACTGCATGACATGGTTGAGATAAAACCAAACAAATAGATTTTACCAGACCATGAAAAAAATTTCTGTTTATTTTCTGTTGCGTAGCAGTTAAAAAATTATTAGAAGAATTAGATACCACAAGATAGCGAAGTCAGAAATAATGAAATTTAAACTTCACTGATGTAACGGAATTTTGAGCTAGATTAATTGCGTAAATTTAAATTGCGCTGCTGTTAGAGGAAATTTTTCCGTCCAGAATTCTAACAAAATGGAAGCTCGAAATAAAACAGTTCTGATTAAAATGAGTATTTTTTTGCGAAGAGTTATCTCTTTAGTAGCTTCATAAAACTCATAATACTCATAAAACTGTCACTGGATTTAGTTTTCATAACGCGAAGCCTTCATTTGAAAGGTGAGCCCCCAGGTTTCCAGGTTCCAAAATATCAGTCATGTCTATTTCATTGTTTCTGCCTGTAGTAGTGATCATGAGCAACTGCATTAAAAGTTTGGGATAGGGTATTTGTTCATCTCATTAAGTCGACGTTCATGGAGAATGCAAGCACCAAATTTTACGAAACCATTGAATAAATAAACAAAATACGCTTCCATGCTCTTATGGAATCACCCAGCAATAGAAATTTGGTAAACTTAGCTAGATTTATCCTGAATTTTGTAAAACAAACCATTTTTCACAATGGAATCGAAGCAATCCATGCTGCGCGAAAAAAAGTCTTTTTTCCGCGTCCGCATTTACTGAAAAAAGAAAATGGAATTCGATGGAAAAAGTGAAAATGTGAACAGTGAGTGTGTTCACTAAAAGTGTTTTGAACAAACGACGCGAGCAGTGAAAAGATGAAAATGAGGTGAGCTGGTGTAATAAATAATTTCGCTTATAGAAGAACTGCGACTTTCAACTGTCTCGAACTGTCTTCTGACTGTATACTCCGAGGTGGTGTAAACAATACAGTGGTTCACGAATAACAAAGTTGAGAAAAAAGTTCGTAAAGGAGGTTGTGCCCAGTTTGCTGCTCGCCCAAGAGCCCGTAAACCAAATTGCAACGATTGTGGGATGCCACCTGGCTACCGTTCATCGTATCCAATGTTCACTCCTTGATGGACCACGTCTACGGAACCCGGGAAGTGTCCGTTCTAGTTCCGCTCGTACACCGAAGGTTATCAGATCAGTGAGAGACAAAGTGAGGCGGAATCCTATCATATCGGCTAAGGATGTCGATACTTCAAAATGAGAGTCAATCCTGTATCGGCTCGTAAAAAAACTAATTTTAGTGGTGCAATTGGGACTACGGAATCCCGTGTGATAGAGGAAGTGAACATTAAAACGATGCTGCTAAAGATAAGTATAGTTAACATGCGGGAGGTAGTTTAAAGGTGATAGTTTTGTTGCTTTCAAAATTGTTCATGCATAGAAAGTGACAATTGAATGGAGCGTCGCTTGCTTTCCACATTAAGGCTTGCATGGAAGTTTGTGTACAGGTTCGAGTGGACGGACAGTACTGCTGTTCCCACCGTAAATGGAGCAAATGCATTGCAAATTAATGTCTCTTTTCTGCTTACATTTTTTTAATTTATCATTATTATTTTAAGTTTAATTTTCTTAGTGTTGCAATTGCGTAGGCGACCGATTGACACATTATTTATCACAAGTTTAGCAATTTGTCATCAGGTTTTAGGTAATATTTTGGTACATACATAGTTTATATGTATTTTGGTACGTATATAAGGTGAGGTTTATTCATTTTACTATTTAGCACTCCTCTTGTCAATAAATGTAACGTGCTATTAAATACGGGTGAATTTTTTTGAAACAAATGTATCAAACTAATTGAAGGTCTGAAAATAATAATAAAATCTGTAAGATTCTAATATTATTTTACCGATTTACCGATTTACCGATTGGAAAAATACTCCGGAATGTACTGCAAGTACTCAGTCATTCTGTAAAGGGTCTTTGAAAGGTCGGTAGAGCTAACACCTTCTAGAACCCGAAACTAAGATAGTTGCAGAAATGAAGGATAATTGCAACTGTCTTTTTTTCATTATATCACTGCCGGACAGTAGGATCTATCGGCTCGTAAAAAAACTAATTTTAGTGGTGCAATTGGGACTACGGAATCCCGTGTGATAGAGGAAGTGAACATTAAAACGATGCTGCTAAAGATAAGTATAGTTAACATGCGGGAGGTAGTTTAAAGGTGATAGTTTTGTTGCTTTCAAAATTGTTCATGCATAGAAAGTGACAATTGAATGGAGCGTCGCTTGCTTTCCACATTAAGGCTTGCATGGAAGTTTGTGTACAGGTTCGAGTGGACGGACAGTACTGCTGTTCCCACCGTAAATGGAGCAAATGCATTGCAAATTAATGTCTCTTTTCTGCTTACATTTTTTTAATTTATCATTATTATTTTAAGTTTAATTTTCTTAGTGTTGCAATTGCGTAGGCGACCGATTGACACATTATTTATCACAAGTTTAGCAATTTGTCATCAGGTTTTAGGTAATATTTTGGTACATACATAGTTTATATGTAGAAAGGTTCCACACACACATACAAACGATTTTTCACAACGCTTTCATATTCATCGCAAAACTTAAAACACTGCTCAATTATTTATCGACGCCACAAATTCATCACACTGTTAATCACTTCCGTGAATGAACTCAGCCGCATACCGTAGGTTACCTAGATATCAGCTGTAGTTTAGGCGCACAAAATCGATAACCTAGGTAACCACTGCACTGCCGTGAGATGACATTGTGACGTAGATCCAAGTGATCAGTTTTTTAGTACTACATGAAACCTTCAATTAATAGAAAAAAACTCCTTGATAACTTCTGCTAGATTTATTTTTCATTTTAAATAACGAATTTCTTGTAGTTAACTATACCGAACCTTTTGGAAGTAACATGGAATAAATATGTTTTAAATATATGCTGCGATTTTTTTTTTGTTTCTTGTATAATCAAAACGTTACCGTACTCATATATAGGTCGGGCTCGATTATATATCATTTTAGATTCAACTTTTCATAGTAGGAAAATTTTCCCTGATGAACAACAGCCTGAAAAGACCAAATATCATTCAATATGAGAATTTGTGGAACAGTATGATACCCAGAGGCCAAAAACCAACTTCAGACGCTATTTAAATTTTTGGATAGTAGCTTCCAGTTTCATTACCCAATGTAAGTTTTCCAGAAACCGCGATAATGCTTGGAGGCCGGGAATCAACTCCATACTTCATTTTGAAATCCGATTTTGCGACTTATGGTTTCTGGAAAACAACCTTAAATTTCCAAATTCAATCCAATAAAGGTATATTCACTTTTTGGGTCCTAAAATATTGATGTTGTATTTGAAGTAAGCCTCCCCAGCTGGTCTCGAGGAACGATGGTGGCCTAACAAGCCAGTTGTCGTAGGTTCGAGTCTCGGCTCAGGAGAGACTGTTAGTGTCAGTAGGATCGTAGCGCTAGCCCCGCAATTGTCCTGTACACTCAACAAATGGCTGCGAAGTCTGTGTATAGTAAACAGAAGGTCAAGTTCCAAATCGGAATGTAGCACCAAAGCTTTGCTTTGCTTTGCTATTTGAAGTAATAATTGAAGTGTAAAATGTGAAATTAGACGTTTCATTTGTGCTAAAGAAATATCGAAATAAAAGAATGACTCCTTATTTCAATCACTGCAATCACGAGCAATACAGGGATCGTTCAAATAGTACATTGTATTTTGATTAATCAATTTCGTTCCTTTCCATAACTTTTGAACTACGCATCAAATTTTCATAAAATTTATTCGGAAAATTACTTCAGTTCAGTTGATACCAGATCTCGGCGTTTCATGTATTTTGAAGCCATCTGACATTAAAAACCTAAATTAATTCACCTAGCGGTCAGACCCAGCCTTTCTCATTCAAACTTTTATTTGTAAAAATAGATTTACATGAACGCTTCAATCCAATAAATGTATATTCACTTTTAAGGTTCTAAAGTATTGATGTTGTAATCTATACATATAAATATGAAGTCCGGTCTGTCTGTCTGTCTGATCCATATAGGCTCGAAAACTACCGAACCGATCGACGTGAAAATTTGTATGTAGAGGTTTTTGGTGCCGATAAAGGTTCTTATGATAGTTTGAGACCCCACCCTCTTCTGGAAGGGAGGGATCCAATACAAATGAAGCATAAATTTCTGCACAACTTAAGAACAAACCAGGCGAATGAAACCAAATTTGGCATTTGAATGTTTCACGGGGTAACAAATATGTCCATAATAGTTGGACGCCCCTCTCTTTTCTGGAAGGTAGGGGTTCCATACAAATGAGACACAAATTTCTGCACATCTCGAGAACTAATCAACTAAATGGAACCAAATTTGACAGGTAAATGTTTTTAGTGATAAAAAATATGTTCATAATGTTTTGACACCCCTCTTTCTTTTGGAAGGGAGGGTTTCCATACAAGTGAAACACAAATTTCTGTACATCTCGAGAACTAACCGAGTAAATGGAACCAAATTAAGCATGTGAATTTTTTTAGGGGGAACAAATTTGTCCATAATGGTTCGACACCCCTCCCTTTTCTGGAAGGGAGGGGCTCCATTCAAATGAAACACAAATTTCTGCTCATATCGAGAGCTATCCAGCAAAATGGAACCAAATTTGGCATGTGAATGTTTTTAGAGGTAACAAACATGTGCATAATGGTTTGACACCCCTCCCTCTTCTATAAGGGAGGGGTCCCATACAAATGAAACACAAATTTCGCCCAGCTCAAGAACCAAACAAGAAAATACAACCAAATTTGGTATGTGAATGTTTTTAGAGGTAACAAATATGTCCATAATGGTTCGACGCCCCTCCCTCTTCTGGAAGCACATGTTTCTGCACAAATTTTTGCACATCTCGCGAACTAATCAACTAAATTGAACCATATTTGGCAGGTGAATGTTTTAGTGGTAACAAATATGTTCCATAATCGACCTCAGGCAACATTTTGGATTGTAAGATGGCAAATTCCGGTTCCTGGAAAACAGCCAAAAATGGCTGATTTCCACCCAATATAATAATATCCGGATAACTAAATACCTCCCAATATGGGTATTTCCGGTGTCAGATTGATGTCAGAAAATCTGCTGAAAATGACCGAATACCATCCAATATGAATATATTCAAAATTAAGGCGATGTACAGAAGCCAAAAGTCGAGGATGTTGTCATTTCGATAAAACCAATCATTTCAAACGATTTGTTATTTGACTTTGATCATATCATATGGCCGATTCGTCGTGCGTTTGCAGCTTTTAAACACGTCGCAAGGAATCAATGAATTTGGAACGTTCAAATAGAACGATACCATATTTAAATTATGTTGAGGCCACATATATCGAACACAGCAGGTGTAGTTTTAAATAGTCTTTGAATTTATTTTCTGTCCATAACTTTTGAGCCACATATCAAATTGTCATGAAGTTTGTTATTTGTAAGTTTGAAAGTTGACTCGTTCGTCTGACACTAGTTATGTTCAACTTAGTCATTTAATCTTTGAGATAATAGACTTTTTTATTAACAATTTAATACATAACGGTTGCTTATGTTCCATTATAATCAAATGAATGGGATGGTATAGGGAAGCAAAACTTTAAAGCCACGTGTTCACTCATAATTCATCAGTTAACCCTTAACTAGCTCGCTCATCTGATAATAATATTGATCAAATCGGTTGTGTAGTTTTTAAGATAATGAAGTATCGTGATTTCACATTTCGGTACATTACAGACGAAGTTACAGTCCGATTGCAGTAAAATTCAATAGGGTGTTATGAGGCAGCTAGACAAAAAATTTTTATTAATTGACACTAATTTTGTTGAAAAGTAAGTGAGTTCAAGTAGTCTTCGGAATATTTTTCTTTTCATAGCTGGATTTCATATTTTTAAACATAACAGGCAAAGTAATAGTCCGATTGCAAACAAATCAATAGGGTCTTATGAGGCTACTAGACCTTCCATTTGACACTGATTTTATGAAAATCGGTTCAGCCATCTCTGAGAAACATGAGTGAGATTAAACAGTCTTCAGAACACGTTTCTTTTCATAACTTTTGAACCACAAGTTCAATCTTTATAAAATTCAAAAGTTAAGGGTATTTCAGGGAGTCCGTTCATTTGAATCTAATTTTGTTCAAATCGGTCGAGTAGTTTTTGAGATAATGATGCTTCAAGATTTTTACATTTTGATACATAACCTCTAAACTAAAAATCCGATTACAATGAAATTGAATAGGGTCTAATGGGGCAAAAAAACCTTTCATTCGCAATTAATTTCATGAAAATCGGTCAAGCCATCTCTGAGAAAAGTGAGTGAGAATAAAAATCTGCACATACACACACACACACACACACACACACACACACATACACACACACATACAGAAAATGCTCAGCTCGTCGAGGTGAGTCGAGTGATATATGCCATTCGGCCCTTTGGAGCTTTTTTATACTTTCGGTTTTGCAAGTGATTGCTATACCTTTCTAGGAAAAAGGCAAAAAGCGCAAACCGAAATTTCATGCACCCCACTCCGTTGGGTTAATTTTCGGATTTTCAAAGGCCAAAATTTAATCCCTCCATTTAAGGTCCGTTAAAGCTGAAATTTTGCACAGGATGTTTTTTCGGGCAGGTGAACATATTGTGTAGGGTTTCTCAAAATGACTATTTTGGTTGTAGTGTGTATAGCGTGTGTTAAAAAAAATGCATTCATCCGCGGTAAATGTATACAGGGTGTTACGGACCTCACTTAAAATCCTTCAAGGAGTGATAGAGGACACATGGAGTAAATGCTACTTGGACACGACTATCACAGATTTTGCTCAAATTTGGGGGAATTATTCATCTACCATCTCTTTGGAAAACTCCCGAATTTGATGTCGATTGGAATACCCCCCGCTCTGTAGACCCCCGTCTTAATTGCAAAGTCACGCAATTTTTGTCAAAAATCTCCCTTTTCTTTTTCTAACAATTCATAGACGTAAGATTTCCGAAAAATACTGATGATTTTTGAAGAAAATAAACCAAAGAATCCAGAAAAAATTAACTTCCGGTCAAAAATGATATTTTCTCAGAATTCCTTGGTTTATTTTCTTCAAAATTCACCTATCACTATTTTTCGGGTGTCTTACGTCTACAAATTGTAAAAAAAATTAATTACGAAGTTTACAACTTTTTTCGTAAAAATGTTAAATCACGATGATAGTTGTTTCTTTTGTGAAATTTTCCAAGGAACGCGATTGAATTATCAAATTTAAAATAAAAATGGCTGCATTTGCCGAAAAATGTAAATTTAGTTTTCAAATACAAAAAGAATTTATCTGGCAACACTTCCGGTCGAAACTTATATTTTTTCTGGATTCCTTGGTTTATTTTCTTTAAAAATCATCTATCAGTATTTTTCGGACATCTTACGTCTATGAATTGTAAGAAAAAGAAAAAAGAGATGTTGAACAAAAAATGCGCGACTTTGCAATAAACAGGGGGGTCCTGGAGAGCGGGGGGTTTTCCTATCGACACCACAGTAGATGGCTAATTCTCCCAACTTTGAGCACAATCTGTAATGGTCGTGTGCAAGTTTGTGCTTTTTCGTGGTCACTTCGTATGGAATAACGCTACTGCAAAATTATTCACTTTTTTCAGTTTTCGGTTATGTTTGCTTTTAACGACGTCTAGAACAACAGGTGTGATAGATAGTTAATTTCTGTTGGTTTCATTAGAAAGCTGAGCAAATTTTGTAATCAATAGTGTCTTGAAAACGTCAAATTAGAGAGAATAAGCTCTGCTCCACTGTGTTTCAAGCAGGTCATTTTAGGTAATTTTAAGTGATTATCATTTTGTCTCGAAAGTGAATTGGTTTATCTAAGTTACGTTCATGAACGGCAAATAAAAAATTGACTTGAAGTTGTGCCTAATAACAAATTACATAACAAAAATTTTCAGAACAGGAGAACTTGGAAAAGCTGTAATAATACTGAAAATTCTTTAGGAAGGACACAAGAAAATAATTTTGCAGGTAAAAAGTTATTCCAATCGTGATACATGTTCATACTGGATCTATCATAATAAAGCCTTTGAAATAACTGATATTTGTGGAAAACAGAAGCAAAATCATTCTCTGCTTTTTAGTATTGCCAACATAACCTCATCACATCAACCGTAACTGAATTATAGCAATTTACGCTGCTCACGAGTATTAAATAAAACTTTGAATAATTGCTCAGCCAATTGGCGCAAAACCACAGCCATCTTTCTTTGAAATAGCTTCAAGGCTTCCATGTACGAGCTCGAAACGGCAGCCTAGAGCAAGCTGCAAAAATCGCTCCATAATGGAAAAGCTAAAATCATTGTCCGATTATAGATAACTACCAGCTTGGCAACTATCTCTAGCGGAAGCGAATCCGAAATTTATTATTTACCCAAACAACCTTCCGACCCGTGAAAACGAGTTGAAATGCTTTTCTCATCACCAAGAACAAAACACTATCGAGTCGGTTTGCTTGCGCCCATTGCAAGAAAAGGGAGCAAGAAAACTTCGTTCGTAAAATATGAGCTCGTTGGAAAAGTTGGAAAATTTCCAAAAGCTAACGAACCGTGCGTCCTGGAAATGATGGTTTGGGGAGAAGCTGAGTAATATAACATGAAAAATTATGTTTTTTGATTGCGGGAGCAAACATAGTGTTGAATATGGAAAATTGAATGTGGCTGCTTTTTGTTTGTCCGAGTGGTAGGGGAAAGCTGTACGAAACACAGCGGTGGGGTAAAATGATCCACGCCGTTGATTGTTAGATATGTTAACACATACATTACATGTGGGAAAATAAAAGATTGCCTGGGATTTAATTTTACATTTAAGAGTAACTTTAGCGATACGTTCTGCACAATTTTCCTCTACATTTGATAATTGTGACAGCCAGTAAAATTTTTTCAACACTTTTCCCAGAAGGTATTTTTTACTGTTGGTGTTGTTGTGGTTCTTAAAAGCTCCTCAAGTCCCAACCATAATTCGCTTGATTTCCGTCCAATAATTTTATTGGCATCGCATATGATGTATCATTAAGTGGGTGAATAACTTGTTGATCGTTTCCTTTTGCACCCAGAAACGGAGCGAGCACGCGAAGCAGAACCATATTTTCGCATCATCAAACGTAATTTCGAAGGAATTTTTTCCCTGAACAGCTGCCTGTCGTCCGAAATGGCCCACCATTCTGTGAATGGCTCGGGTGGGCCATAAAAAGACCTTTTGGTGGGAGCGATATCGAAAGTCGAATCGTCGGCAAGTATGTGTGAGCTTTTGGTTTGATGTTTTCTCGTCACAGTAAACGAGACTCTTCTCGGAAGTCGTACTTTGATTAGGATTTTTCCTTTCAAATTGATGTAAATGCTTTAATAAAGGTTTTATGCCATACTGCACCGAAAATAGCTAAACTTGAAATGGTAAAAGAAATGTTTAACTTAACTCAAAATTTCTCCATTTTGTATAATTGAACCAAAAATAGCATACCACATTCTCAGAATCGCAAAAAACATTAATTACTTTCGATCAGATACATCTCTAAGTCACCATTAGGTTAAATCTCGGCCGACCACATCTCTCTTTTAGTAGTTTGCATTTTTTATTGCATCCATTTCCGGCTGCAAGCGATAGCGTTCCTTTGGTATTTCTTTGGCCCAAGTGGACGTATTTTGACACATTTTCTCAATTATAAATTCCCAACTGATTGCTCATTCAGAGTACAAAAAACTGTAAGTGTTATGTAATTAGACCATTACTCAAAATATAAAGGTCAAAAAATTACAACCGGCGCATTTACCCTAATCGACGTTATCAGCAGACAACGTTTCGGCATCAATGGGAACATCGTTTCGGCCTCGAAGGAAAAACCCAACCAACACTATCATCTGTTTGCTGTAGCACCGGCACAGCATCACGTCGTCGTTGTTGCACCACGATGCTTAATCCTTGGTAAGAGTAGCACTATCGGGGTTTTCCGTTTGCACAATTTCCTCCGTTCCGTTGGAGTTTCCGCTTTCAGTGCTGACGGGCTGGAGAGGATGCTGCTTATCGATATTTAAAATCTTCTCAGTTTTATCACACAAATCCATTAGGTTGAATGAAAATGTATCGTGTGCGGGTTCTGGCGGTCGAGGAATTCGACCGTAGGGTTCGAGGTTAGGGGGTTGAGAGAAGTAGTGCGACATGACTTGAAGTTATGTCGTTATTTTATGTCGAAAGAATTATAATTCTGTCATGATTGGAGAGAGCTTCGGTCGTTTTTCATTTACAAGTTTATCTAAGCTGACTTAAGTAAATTGGCAGATAAGAATGAAATGTTTACTAAGGGGATCAGTTCTATTATTGTCAAGTTTGTCCTATTGTTGTCAGCGGGTTGAAGAATTCATAAAATAGGGTCAATAAATATTTACTTATAGGTGTTTTTCTTATCTGTCATTTATGGTAGGAAATTTTTTGAAAATTTTGACATTTTTGTCATTTTTGACATTTATGACATATGGTGGCGAACCAGTCTGTGGCTGAGAGCCACCTTAATAAAGTAATAAAAAAATTTATGACATTCATTAAATTCATGAAAATAATGACATCTATGATATTTATGACATTTATGACATGTATGACATTTATGACATTTATGACATTAATGACATTTATGACATTTATGACATTTATGACATTTTTGACATTTTTGACATTTATGACATTTATGTCATTTATGACATTTATGACATTTATGACATTTATGACGTTGATGACATTTATGACATTTATGAAATTTATGACGTTTATGACATTTATGACAAATATGACATTTTTAACTTTTTGACATTTTTAACATCTCAGTCATTTATAACTTTTTTGCCATTTTTGTCACTCTTGATAATCTCGACTTATTTAACATGTCTTACATATTTAACATCTGCGACTTTTTAATTTTTTTGAATTTTTTCAACTGTTTAAATTTTTTAACTTTATAACTTTTGACGTTTTACTTTTCTACTCTTTTGATTTTTAACTTCTAAACTTTTTAACTTTTAATTAGTCTTGTAGGTAAGTCTTAAATTTTTCAATTTTTCAATTTTTTTACATTTTTAATATTTTTTTTGTTTATGAACTTCGTTTAACGTTTTAACTCTCTATTTTCTTTCTTTCCTGATCTTAAACTGTTTTACTTTTTTACTTTTAACTTTTTTATTTGTGTAATTTAAAACTTTTTACATATTTGCATATTAATGTGTTATTTAAACTTTTGAAACTTTAAACTGTTTGATTTTTCAATTTTGCTCTGTTACTTTGCAACTTTTGAAATTAATTAAATCTTGAGATCTCTAACTTTTCAACTTCTTTGCTCTTCAACCGTTCAAATTCTTTATCTCTCTACTTTTTTTTCTTTACTTCTTTATTTGTTTACTGCTTTACTTCTGTTCTTCTGTTCTTATTCACTTCTCTGCTTCTATATTTCTTTACTTGTTCACTCCTTTACTTTTTTCATTTTTTCACTTCTCTGCTTTTTTACTTCTTAACAACTTAACTATTTTTCTTTACTTTTTTATTTCTCTTCTTCTTCCTTTTATGCTCCTTTACTTCTTTACTTCTTTATTTCATTTCATTTTTACTTCAATACTTCTTAATTTCCTTATTTCTTTTCTTGTTCACTTTTTTCACTTATTTTCACTTTTACAACTCTTTACTTCTTTACATCTTAACATTTTTATTTTTTATTTCTTTACTGATCTATTTCTATTTTCTTTTTTACTTATATACTTCGTAACATCTCTATTTATTTACTTCTTTACTTCTTCACTTTTTAACTTTTTAATTTCCTTATTTCTTAACTTCTTTACTGTTGTACTTTTTCACTTCTTTCCTTCTTTACTTCTTTACTTCTTTACTTCTTTACTTTTTTTCTTCTTTACTTTCTATTTCATTACTTATTTACTCCTTCATTTCTTCATTTCTTTACTTCTTTACTCCTTCATTTCTTTACCTTTTTACTTCTTTACTTCTTTACTTCTTCACTTTTTTACTCCTTTACTTATTTACATTTTTACTTCTTTACTTCTTTACTTCTTAACTTCTTTACTTTTTTACTCCTTTAATTCTTTACTTCTTCTTTTCTTTACTTCTTTACTACTTTACTTCTTTACTTCTTCACTTTTTTACTTCCTTACTTCTATACTTCTTTACTTCTTTACTTCTTTACTACTTTACTTCTTTACTTCTTTACTTCCTTACTTCTTTACTTCTTTACTTCTTTACTTCTTTACTTCTTTACTTCTTTACTTCTTTACTTTTTTTCTTCTTTACTTCTTTACTTCTTTACTTCTTTACTTCTTTTCTTCTTTACTTCTTTACTCCGTTACTTTTTTACTTCTTTACTTCTTTTCTTCTTTACTTCTTTACTTCTTTACTTCTTTACTTCTTTACTTCTTTACTTCTTTACTTCTTTACTTCTTTACTTCTTTACTTCTTTACTTCTTTACTTCTCTACTTCTTTACTTCTTTACTTCTTTATTTTTTTACTACTTTACTTCTTTACTTATTCACTTCTTTACTTCTTTACTTCTTTACTTCTTTACTTCTTTACTTCTTTACCACTTTACTTTTTTACTTCTTTACTTCTTTACCTTTTTACTTCTTTACTTCTTTACTTCTTTACTTCTTTACTTCTTTACTTCTTGACTTATTTACTTCTTGACTTCTTGACTTCTTGACTTCTTTACTTCTTTACTTCTTTACTTCTTTATTTCTTTACTTCTTTCCTTCTTTACTTCTTTACCTTTTTACTTCTTTACTTCTTTACTTCTTTACTTCTTTACTTCTTGACTTATTTACTTCTTGACTTCTTGACTTCTTGACTTCTTTACTTCTTTACTTCTTTATTTCTTTACCTTTTTTCTTCTTTACTTCTTTACTACTTTATTTTTTTACTTCTTCACTTCTTTACTTCTGTAGTTCTTTACTTCTTTAGTTCTTTACTTCTTCACTACTTTACTTCTTTACTTTTTTCTTTCTTCACTTCCTTACTCCTTCACTTCTTTACTTCCCTACTTCTTTACTTCTTTTCTTTTTTAATTCTTTACTTTTAAACATCTTTACTTCTTTTCTTTATTAATTCTATACTTCTTCTCTTTTTACTTCTTTAAACTTTAATTCTCTACTTCTTCACCTGTTCAATTTCTTATTTCTTTTCTTTTTGCTTATTTTTCTCTTTTGGGTCTCTACTTTTAACTCTTTGCTTTTTCACTTCTCTGTTCTTCATTTCTTAACTTTTACATTTCTATACTTCCTCACTTCTTCTACGTTTTTATGTCCTTACTTCATTACTTCTTAACTTTTTTATTTTTTTCTCTTTACTTTTTTACTTCTTTACTTGTTAACTAATTTACTTCTTTTCTTTTATATTTTCTACTGCTTTTTCGCTTTTCAAATGTATTATTCCTTTTCTTTTTACTCCTTTTTTGATACTTCTTTCCTTTTTATTTTTTTCTACTTCACTTCTTTTTTTCTTCATTTATTTATTTTTCTACCTTTTACTTCAACATTTCCCTACAGTTTCACTTCTTTATTTTCTTACTACTTTACTTAATCCCTTTTTACTTCTTAACTTCTTTCAGCTTAGCTTTTTTCCTCACTTTTCCTTTTCTGTATTTGTGTTTTTACCTCCTACTCCTTTATTTTTTTATGTTTACTTCATTACGTTTTTCTTCTTCACTTCTTTACTTCGTCAGGTATTTACTCCTTCACTTTCATACTTCTTCAATATTTTACTTCCTCTCTTCTTACCTGTTTTTGTTTATTAATTGTTTCTTCACATTTTTTTATTTTTCTTCCTATTTCTTCTTTTTCTTTGCCTATCAACTTCTTAATTTCCTCTTTTATTTTATTCTTTCCTTTTTTACTTCTTCATTTCTCTACTTTTTTACTTCTTCACTTCTTTACTTTTTACTTTTTCACTTCTTCCCTTTTCTACTCTTCACATATTTTTTTCTTTATTTCCTCTCATGTTAACTTCTTCGCTGGTTTTCTTCAATATTTCATTAAATCTTCACTTTTTCATTCCTTTGAATTATTTTTTAAATTTCTATTTCATTAAATTGTTTATTTATTAAACTATTTTTTAATTTATATTTTGGTTGCTGTTGATTGTTTCATTTTTGTTTTTTTTTTTTCTTCTACTTAAATACGTAAAACTTTTAAATTTTTTGTTTATTAATATATCAATCTCTTTAGTTTCCAAAATTTTTTTTTTTTTTACTTTCAACGTTTTAAGTCCATTTGAAATTTTAAAAATCGAATATCACAATTTTTATTGTATCTACTTGTCATTTTTTCATCCTTTTGAACTAAAAACTTTCAAAATTTTTAACTTTTCAGTCTTTCATCTCTTTTTCCTTTCAATTTTATAAGTTCTCAATTTTGTTAAATGCTTTTCATATTTTTAATAGTTTTTCTTTTTAATTTTTTGGGTTTTCAGCTGTACAGCTTTTCAGCTGATTAAACCTATTTGGAATTTTCAATTCTTTGTAACACTGTGTTGTCTTTTCTCTTTTAATTATGTAAATTTTAATCTTCTTTATTCTTTTACTTATTAAGTTTTTAGTTTGTTGACCTGTAGTTTTTTTTTATGTATGTGATGATTTTTCAATTTTGGGATGTTTTTGACACATTAGCACAATAATTTTTTTTTAACTGACGTCTTGGTTTTGAACTCTTTTCTATTTATCTCCATTAACATTTATTTTGAACTATTTTTTTGAATTATATCCTTTGAAATTTTAACCGCTGCATTTTTAGAGCTTCTGAACTATGTATGTTTATATTTTTAAATCATTTCTATTTTTTTGTATCTGTTTCAATCGCTTTTTTAACCGTTTTAATTTTGAACTTTTCATCTAACTTCTTGTTTTTGTTTCTAACTTTTTACGGTTCAACTTCTTACTCCGTTTTTTTCAACTTTTATTTTTTTTAATTTGTTCAGTTTGTTGACTTTTTAACTGTATTACTTTCCAACTGTTTAATTTCAGAGAAAAATTTGCTACTCTTAGGCATTATTTTGATCGTTTTCGTGTAGTTTCAGCTGATTACGATCAGTTACGATAAGATGATATAATTTTCACTCTTTAATTTTCTCCCCTTTATTTTCTCGCAGTTACTCTTTAACTTACTTTTTGACTTTTTTACTTTTCAATTTTTCAACTAATTAATTTATGACATTATCCATCTCCCTTCTTTCAACTATTATTCTTTTTGCGTCTTTTGTTTTTTACCTTTCGATTTTTGAACTTTTTGCCTTCTAAAATGTTAAACTTTTAAGCTCTCTGATCTTCTAACGTTTCAACTAATCGTCTTTCAATCTTGCTATTTTTTCCGCTTCAGCTTTTCCTTCGGTTAGTTTATGATGTCAAAAAGAAACCACTTCATCCATGTGGCAGTCAACAGTCGTGTAGAACGCGATTTCAACATCCATTACAATTATGAGGACATTCACTGGATTTAGTTCTAGCAGACTGGCTTGATGGGACTGCATGAAAAAAAAAACCCGCTCGTTTTGCGTAAACAATCAACTCACTGCGAGACTACTGCTGGGAGTTATTGTCCATAGAACAACTCGCAGCGGGGCCGATCCTGTTGCCATCCTGTTCGGTCAGACATGGCGCGATACGGCGCAGGGACTCATAACTCCTCGATGTGACGGGTCCCTTGTTGTGTGGCATGTTCGACTGAGAGGCTGCTGATTGTGATCGTCATTCTCCCGGATGGCGACGGCTATGACGATGATGACGATGATTATACATGTGCGATTTGTGTGTACCCAACGGAGGGCAAAGAAATTGAACGCTGCGGGCCTATTTCACTAAAGAGCGAATCGGTCCTGTTTGCAATGCCGGAACTCTTGTGGGGGGTTGGGGTGGATGAACAATGTGTATATGGAAAAACACACGGAACAACCGAGGCATTACATTGGATTTCTGTTGTCGACATTTGCACTTTCCGGAGTGTCGTCCGGAGATCCTCCATCAGCTCGACCCGGGCTCGCACAGCATTAGGAAAAGCGAACGTTACTCGTTTCATCTCACTAATTTATGTTTCTATTACGGAAATTTCTCCTGAGGATAAGTTGCAGCAACTATCTGTCCGGAAAGAACGAGTGAACGTATGACCGAGGTACTTATTCGTTTTCAGTACGTTTGGAAAAACGTTAGAAGGATGTGTGCCAGCTGGTGCGGGAAATATGAATTGGGACCCAAGGTAGCGGCAGCCTTATGAGCCATGCATGATGGAACGGATCTTGGAAAGAATCTCCCTTGCCTTCATGGCAATGTTTGAAACTATTGTTTCAGTGGAATCCAGACTTCAAAGTGCAGAGGGATCATATATATTTTCTATTTAGATTGAGTAACATAGAATGTGAACAATTTTGTTAATCTGCGAAGAACTCGAATTCAATCAGTCGTGTGCATTAAGGGTGTATATTGCAATGAGACCCAATTATAATATAATTGCTCAATTGACTAGTTTTAGACGATTTTCTGCGTATCGGTTTAGCTGATTAATAAGCATAGTTCAGACTTAATTCAATTGACTCACATCCACTACTGCAGCTGCAGTCTGGGAATAATCGCAGCGAATCGTGGAAATATTATAGCAGGGCAAAATTTAATTATCAATAATTGATGACGCATCAGGAAGGAAATTATCGCTGCTAGCTGAGGCTTGCTATTGGATCAATTTCATTTCATCATAATTGCACCAGCAGGCCCCAGACCAGCCAACGGGAGGGCACCTTTTTGCAAACGTTTGCCATTTCACTTCGGGCTTCCGCACTAAACCCGGTGAACGTTCGCGCCAAGCCGCTAGAGCTGGCGACAATTTCGCGGTGTAGGAAGCTGCTTCCACGGATTCAGAGCACAGGCATACGTATAACTGCTGATGGTTGTGAAACGGGGCGCAAATTTATGATCCGGAACGTGCACTGCCAATGTTGAAGTTATTAATACCGTTTGGCACCGTTAATCCAATCTGCAAATACACACAAACAGCCTACCCCAGTGCTGAAAGAGATAGAGCTTGAAGGTACACCGAGAATAAAAATGTCATTGGACACGCTTTCGGATTTATTGGAATGGATCGGTAGGTTTAATGAAAATTTTATTCGGTGGAGATTATTATGTGTGTGCGTTTATTTCAGCGTGTAAAATGATTCAATGGACAAGTTTACAGACAAGTCTTTTTTACACGTTTTTTTACGCGGGTTGCTTTTCCTAATTACTCAAAAACCAGAGGGGATTCACTGCTGTCAAATTTCATATATGTGTGCGTTATCGCAGATCAACTCTGGTCCATGACGTTTGTTTGTCCATGGTGTTTGTAACTATGAACAATAATGGGGGGAAAAATCACTACACAACACATTCATGAAACTTTTCGCGGTTTCTCGAGTTTGATAAAAATACGTTCCAATTCTACAATATTTCACATCGATCAATTTCATGACCAAAAAGAACAAAAACCAAAACAAACGCCATGTTGCCGAATATGTTGGTTACACGATGTTTGATAGATAGATCCCCTGGTACGGTACGGTACGAGATATCCACTTCATTTCAATAATGTTTTCCGCTTAAGGCCAAAGGTCATCATATATCCGTTTAATAATAATAATTCACAATTTTTGGTGTAAATACTGAAAATTTATTATGTTGAATTTTGGTCTCTACGCATACACACATACACGCATATACAGACACATACATAATCACACATACACACACACTTACCACATAGCGAAAGGTTTTGTCAAAACGACGCGATATTTTTTTACACGGTTTGTTCTAAATTACGCGATTTTTATTTGCGCGGACGCATCAATCGCGTAAGAAAGAATCCAGTGTACAAAGAGAATGTGCGAAAATCAATTGCTCAGTTTTTGGGCTCCATCGAGCGAACAGCTTCGGACGGCTTTTTCACTTGCTCTGTGAAAGTTTGGAGCGCTGTTTGGTGTTGGAAGTCAGCTCGTTGCAAAACCCTACCATGGTAAATCGTATACTGATACGAAATCCAACAATTTTGAGAAGCAGTTTCGGTCACGGAACTCAAGCTAATCGCTGGGTACCAACGCTGATCCATTTGCCAAAAACCTCTTGACAAACAATTGGTACGCGGTGCTAGAAAATGGAGCTACGGTAGATATCCCTCCAAGAAGGAAAAGATCCCGCCTTTCTTCGTGAAGAGTACAAACTAATGGTGCCCTCAATTGATCACTACAAGATGTAGTAGAATTAAACTGAAACATAGGTTTCTCTCAATACAGGTTGATTATCCGGAATTCGATTTTCATTCCGAAATTTCTCCTGTTCCATCCCTTTTGGCATATATGAGCCGTTGCGGAACAGAGTGGTCTGAAGACCATTTATTTCGATAATGAGTTTTTTGCATAAACCGCATCTACTCAAGAAGCTGAAGTTGGGAGATTAAGAAAATTTCGGAAAATCGAATTTTACAGCTGATTTATTCCGTGTTGAAAATTCCTCTGAAACAGAATGGCCGTTTTGTTTCGGAACAGAGTGGTCTATGTACATAAATCGATGTAATACTATCATGTAACACGTAACATGTAGCATATTACATGTGATAAGAAACATGCCACTTGTTTTGTACATGTCACACGTGATATGTAACATATTACACGTAATGTAACACGAAAAATGTAGCATGTAAAATATTATGTAATATGTAATATCTTGTGTTACATGTAATGTAACACGTGACATCTTACATGTGACATGCTATATGTATCATATAACAAGTGACACTAGCCATTTTATACGATTTACCGTCATTTTCTTTGTCATTTACCGGGTTTGTGTACATAGACCACTCTGTTCCGAAACGATTCGAGGATTCCAGTGAGTATATATATGAAGGCCAGAGTGGTCTATGTACATTGGTGAGATAAAATCACCGATTTCGCAAAGAAACCTTCATATTAGAACATTTTGTTTGAAAGAATCCGTTGAACAGAATTTTATTCAGAGATTTTCCGAAAATTGCTTCTCCTGAACAATTTGCTCGATGGCACATAGACCACTCTGGTACGCAACGGCTCATATGTTATCATTCATATCACTTCCGGCATGTTTAGGACATGTTCGAATTAAATGAAAATAAACAATGTCCATTTTATTTATTTTTGCTTCCCAAGATTTTACCCCTTTACCATAACTACGAGCCGTAAATACCGCGTAACGAAAACATTTTACTGGAGAGAGAATGGTTCTTGCTATTCGGTGTGGAAGAAGCTTCCATCTGCTGCCGAATTTTCAACTTAGGACCATTGAAGGTTTCAATCTGGTCGATTCCATTACCATCGTTGACCTGTACTTTTCCAACATGGTCAATGTGATATTGCGTGGTTGTCCTCCAGGAGCTCGGCTCGACCATTTTTCAATGGTGGTCGAAACTGATTCCTCTTCAAACTGATTCCAAGCTTCCCGGCGGAACTCTAATCGTCTTCTGATAGTGCACAATGACAATGAAAACGTCTAGAGCGGTACAACGCTGGAGCGGTCGTCTCAACAAAATCATGAAAGTCAGGTTAGTGGATCTCAGAACATGAAAACTTTCTTCGTTCCCTCCCACACCATCAGAACCCTTCCAAAAGCTCGCCAACATTATGAAGAAAACTGAGATTCATTTTCCCTCTTTTTCCCCTAACATTAATCTCCGGGCATTCCCCACCGGCTGAGAAAATGCACTTACACAATATTTTGTCAACTTTCACAATATAGACCGTGTCAGGTTTAGGTCGCATGAGTCTCTCAAGGCGTAACAAGTCCGTTAGCTGAACATCTGCCATGCATTGGTATGATTGGTAATGTTGGTTGTCGAGATAATATTTGATAATGTCTGGCATGATGATCTGGTGTACATACAAGCTGCAGCAATTTAACTTCTTGATCTTCCTCGTAGAGATCAATTTGTCAGGTAGATCGTTCCAAGTCTTCCTCTTCAAGACCCCATCTGTCCCACAGGGTGGCCTTATTGGTCCGACCCTGTTCATTATCTTTATCTAAGACGCTCCTCCGCTTGAGAAATCGCTGTTCTACTATTTCAACAGCTAGAAGATCCGTATCAATATTGCAAAGTCCTAGACTATAGTATTCCCGCATTTTAAATCAACTCAGCTTGTTTCGCCGGTCAATGTAAGTAGACTCTTTTTTGAAAACACGTCCTTCGAATAGTCAAATGAAGTTGTCTACCTCGTAGTCTCTCTGGACCAAAATCTCTTATTTCGATTGCAAATCTCTCTATTCTCTAACCAGAGAAGCTCCGCAGTCACAAGGTTACAGACTCCGCTTTGACAAGCGGGTGGTCGTGAGTTCGAATCTCAAAAGAATCAGGCCATTTTGTTGTCAAAGGACTTTAACATGGCTGAAATTCTACAGTGTTGACTTTCCTTCTAATAAAAATAAGTTCTTTTTTTATTAATAGTTCTCTTCAGGGAATTGTAATTAAGGCGCGATATTGGCTGGAGGAACGAGGTTTCGATAAGACTTCTTCCTCTTGACAAAATATAAATTCTACTTATAATGAAACTGACCAAAGGTTTAGCATTAAGAGCCTCTTCATGGACACTGCTGTGCAAGCGTTATTTATAGACTGAAAGGAATGTCTCATCACACACAGAAGAGTCAGCTGATGCTGATAACTCTTATAGACCTGTGTGGTCGAGACCAAAGTCAGTCTGAGTAAGCATACAAGTGCGACACAACAACGGAAGGGCTAAATTTTTCGAACTAAATTTCTATTTTTCAACAACGACTTTTACCCAAGCCGGGGCCTAGTGTGGTTGGTAACGTCTCCGCCAACCACGCTCGACGCCTGGGTTCGAATCCCACCGCCGACATAGGTGTCGATGGTTGTGGGGTGGCGTGATCCACTCACAACCAACCCAACAGGTCTAGATTCAATCCTAGCCGCCACCGGGAGATTTTCTGAGGCGAAAAATCCCTGGGATCACGCCTTCCATCGCATGAGGAAGTAAAGCCGTTGGCGCCGGTCCGTTAATAAACGGGTCGTGAGTTAGGGACCTGGGTGTGGAGTCGCCTCCCTGGGCGTCGGTAATTGGCCACAACAGTGGCGGAAATAGACCGACGGAAAATAAGCGAGAATAAAAAAAAAAAACGGCTTTTACCCGTTAACACACAAGACCATTAAGCAGACAGTATGTGCAGTAGGGAAAGCGAAAAATAAGCGAACTTGAAATATGATACAGATTTGGAAAAATATACCGCATCCCGACGGGACTTGAACCCGCAAAATCCCTGTCTCCGGCATGGTGTTTTGACCAATTACAGAATTCCTTTTCGTGGAATTGTAATTGTGACGCTGTGTTGGCAAAAGGAACGAGGTTTTGTTTTCGTTCCTCTTGATATAATTACTCCCTATTAGAATATTGCTGGTCAAAGAGGAACGATAGGTGAAGTCTCTTTTCAGGGAAATGCAATCGGTATCGGTGCTCGGTAGAATAGAGTAGTAACCCTAAAACGGAAGGGTAAATCCTCGCACATAAGCACGGATATAAATGATAAACGTATCACTGACTTCAATAGTTTCAACATCTGGGCAATATCAAAATAGATCAAATGTGTCTGGAAAGAGTAATGAGCCCACACAGAGAAAATAAAATCTCTTATCAATTGAAAATCCGCTTTTTCTCTTAATAACAAACTTGCCGTCAAACTTTACTTTAATTTTTTGGCTAACGGACCGTTTACCGGTCTAGGGCCGAACGAATTGCAGATGTCCAGCTTCTTCTGTCTTGGGCAGCCGTTCTCCAGTCTCCTCGTATACCGTGCTGTTGCCGAAGGTTGGGAAACCACCAGGTGACCCATCGGCATACAGACCAATCTGCCTGCTGGACACGGCGGGCAAGGTGCTTGAGAGGGTAATCCTCAATAGACTGGTGAAATATACAGAAAAAGAGAACGGTCTATCAAGCAACCAGTTCGGTTTTCGAAATGGTAGGTCCACGGTGGATGCAATTCTCTCCGTCACCAGAACGGCTGAGGTTGCAATCCAACGCAAAAGCAGGGGCATTTGTTTCTGCGCGATCTCCATAGCCTTAGCGCTACAGAGTCTCAGAGTGCCGACGCCGCTGTAAAAGATTCTGGGTAACTACTTTCAGAATCGAGTGCTAGTGTATAACACAAACGAGGGTCAGAAAAGCGTTCCAATTACCGCAGGTGTACCGCAAGGTTCCATACTGGGTCCGGTACTGTGGAATGCCATGTATGACGGCGTGTTAAAACTAACACTCCCTCCAGGGGTGGTGATCGTGGGCTTCGCCGACGACAAAACTCTTGAGGTCTATGGCGGGTCAATTAGAGAGGTAGAGTTAAAGGCCGCGCTATCCATACGCGTAGTGGAAGACTGGATGCACTCCAGGAAACTGGAGCTAGCGCACCATAAGACTGAAGTTATTGTTGTGAATAACAGAAAGTCGGAGCAGCTGGCATCGATCAGTGCTGGTGCATGCACTATCGCCTCAAAACGCTTCCTGAAGCTTCTGGGGGTTATGATCGACGACAAGCTCACTTTCGGGAGCCACGTCGATTATACCTGCAAGAAAGCTTCCATGGCTGTGGCGGCGCTATATCGCATGATGGCAAACAGCTCGGCGGTCCGTAGCAGCAGGCGCAAAGTCCTAGCTAGCGTGACTACGTCCATACTCAGGTATGGAGGACCAGTGTGGTCCAAGGTATTGAGTACCTCGTATCATCGCGACAAACTCGAGGGTACGTACAGGCTAATGTGCCTAAGGGTCGCGTGCCCTACCAAACAGTGTCGTACGAGGCGGTTTGCGTCTTGGCTGGCATGATGCCCATCAGCATCATCGTCAAAGAGGATGTAGAGTGCTTCGACCAACGCGACACGAGGGGTATACGCAACACCATACGGTCATCTTCAATAGCCAGGTGGCAGCGGGAGTGGTCCACCTCTACGAAAGGTAGATGGACACACCGACTCATTCCAGAGTTAGCATGCTGGATTGATAGGCGCCATGGAGAAGTAACCTTCCATCTGACACAGATCCTGTCAGGCCATGGCTGCTTCAGGCAGTACCTGCATAGGTTAGGGTACGCCGAGTCCCCTATGTGCCCCGCTTGTACGGGTGCGGAAGAAAACGCGAGCATGTGCTCTTCACATGTCCGCGTTTCGAGCGGATACGGTACGAAATGCTGGCAATAAGTGGGATGGACACCACGCCAGAGAGAATCGTGCGTAAAATGTGCGCAAATAGGGAAATCTGGGATGCGGCCATCACGGCCGCATCACAGATCGTTAGTATTTTGCAGGGCACCAATCGACGGGAAACCATCGATGTGTCCCAGTTATTTAACGGTTAACTAACTGGCCTGTATAGGCTGCTCTGCTACCCATAGAGGTAAGTGGCCCTCTCCCTGAAGTAATGCCTAACGGCGGTCCCGGAGAGACCAAGGGCTTTAGCTGTTCAGCCCACGGAAGTCTGCCCTGCTGTATTACCTTAACTCTATCAGCATGTTTGTATACCTGTTACAACTCGTGATTCATGCGTCTGCGCCACACTTTATCTTCCAATTTACCGCCAAATATCGACCGCAGAACATTACACTCAAAAACTCCGAGAACTCGTTATGGGCCACAGGGAGTATCAGCGTCCTATACAGCGCTAGTTTTGTGCAAGTTTGCAGACTACGGGCCCTTAGCTGGTTGCGTAGTCTGCAGGAGGACCTGTTCGCGGCTGCAACTCATCGTTTCACTTCACGGATTATATCGTTGTCACATGTCACAAGCGTAAACGAATTTGTCAACCACTTCAAATCGTTCTCTATCTATCTCCACCTCAGCACCAACACCACAAGAACTACTACGCTCCCTGCCAGCTACCATGTACTTCGTTTTGGCAGAGTTCATGACAAGTCCCAATCTCGCTGCTTCCCTCTTAAAAGGTACGAAGGCCTCCTCCACGGCCCTGCGGTGATACTATGTCCGCCAGAACAAGAAGCATGTGAGATTTCGTGATGATCGTACCGTTTCTTTGCACGTTTGCTCTTCGTACTGCACCTTCAAGGGCGATGTTGAATAATAAGTTAGAGAGCGCATCCCCCTGCTTCAGTCCATCCAATGTTACGAACGCGGCTGATGTCTCGCCAGCTATCCACACGTATGATTTCGATTCTTCCAGCGCCATACGACTCAGCTTAATTAGTTTCGTTGGGAAACCGTGATCCAGCATGATATGCCACAGCTTGTATCTTCTCACCAAGTCGTATGCCGCCTTGAAATCCTCAAACAGCGGTGCGTCTGCGGGTTATACTCCCGGAACTTATCGAGGATCTGTCGCAGGGTGCAGATTTGATCCGTCGTATAACGCCCCTGTCGAAAACCAGCCTGGTATTCGCCAACAAAGGATTCCGTTATCTGAAGAACAGGATACGGGAGAGCACTTTATATGCGGAGTTGAGCAACGTAATGCCTCGAAAGCTGCAACAATCCAAACGATGACCCTTCCTTAAGATTTGGCATATTAGATCTTACAACCAGTCGTTCGGCATTTGTTCATCCGCATAGATCCTTAGTATTGTCTGGTCGCATAGTAAAGCCGCCCGCTTCCCAGCGGCCTTGCCGTTTTTCAGCTCACCAACCGCCTTATTCACCTCCTCCTGTGTTGGTGGCTCCACAGCTTGTTCGTCACTCATAATCGTCATCCTGTTCCAACTTTGCTCATCAGGCTCCTCACCGTTCAATAGCGCCTGCCGGCAACGGTCGGTTTATCAGTAAGCAAGTTGCCGTCCTTGTCATTACATATGACCGACACAGGGAAATTCCTGCTTTTGACTCTGTTGACTGTTCTATAGAAGCTTCGCACGTCGTTTCGAGCATAGCTGTCCTCTGCGCTGGCGAGTACTTGCCCCCCGTACTCGCGCTTTTTGCGACGGTGGGTTCTATTTTCGACAGCTCTTGTCCCCTTGTACCTCTTTCTGTTCTGACGCGTAGCCGCAGTGAGCATGCGGCTCCTGGCACAGTACTTCTCATCGGATAGGATTAATCTGGCTTTCTCAGTCTTTTTAAGATATTATACGACGATCTGTTTAAATCTCCTTGGAAAAGGCCACCTAACACGGCCGAAACGTCGGGCAATATAAACAGATTGTCGTATAATATCTTTAAAAAGACTGAGAAAGCCAGGTTGATCCTATTCGTGCAACTCATACCAGTCGTTAATAATATACAGAACTTCTCATCTGTCGCTCTCCTACACTCGGCATCGAACCAGCAGTTACGCTGTCTTCCACGCGTCGTACCTACCACCTCTCTCGCAGTCGTTTCGATGGCACCGTGGATACTGCTCCACAGCCTATTTATGTCTTCCACTCCTTCCTCCTGCTGTTCCGCGATCCCTTAATCCAGCTCTCTGGCGTATTCTGCTGCCACGCCTTCAGCTTTCATCCGCTGAATGTTGAAACGCGTCGTCCTCTCTGTGCGAGATTTCAGCACGTTCGACAACCGTGCGCGGATCTTACAAACGACGAGATAATGGTCAGAGTCAATGTTTGGTCCCCGAAAAGACCTAACATCAGTAACATCCGAAAAGTGCGGACCGTCAATCAGTACGTGATCGATCTGGGAGCAGGCTTCTCCATTTGGATGCCTCCAGGTGTGTTTCCGAATATTCAAACGTGGAAAATAAGAGCTACATATGGCCATTCCTCTGGCCGCGGCAAAGTTTATCAGCCTCACGCCGTTTTCATTGGTTGACGAGTGGAGGCTATGCCTTCTAATGACCAGACGGAAGAATTCCTCCCTCCCAACCTGTGGGTTTGCGTCTCCGATGACGACTTTTACGTCGTGTTTTGGGCACTCGTCATAGATTCGCTCAAGCTTGTCATAGAACTCATCTTTGACTTCATCGGATTTGTCGTTTGTCGGTGCGTAGGTGTTGATTTAACTGTAGTTGAAGGATTTGCCCTTAATCCTCAACACGCATACACGCATCATCTACGGGCCTCCACCGGATGACTCTTGTTTTCTGATTTCCCAGTTCTACGAAACCGACGCCCCGTTCCGATGCTTTGTCGCCACTGCAGTAGATGTGGTTCTTCAAAGAAGTGTGTGCAATAGGGTCTACTGCACGGAATTCCCTTTCTCCGGAATTTGGCCACCGAACCTCCTGAATCTCTGCGATTAAACTCCCTGCCGCTGTAGTTCTCGAGTCAGCAAGCCAGCCTGCGCCGGTTCATTGAGAGATCAGATGTTCCAAGTACCCGATTTCCAATCGTTTACCTTAATCTTTTTCCATGTTCTAATTTTGTTGTTCGTGGTTGAAGAAAGGTTGCAGGATGCTACCTTACCAGGGTCGCGATACCTACATCCTGCTGATGGGGCTGCCATCTTAGGTGTAGCTGGCGGGATACAGCATTTAATAATTTAGCCGCCCGCTCCGGGTCAGACGCTGTTGTACGCCGCCCCGAATATGGGGATACAGCCGCGTACGACCATAGTTTCCATCGAGGGTTAGTTATCCGATCTCCGCTAAGGTTACTCGTATCCCGGTCGGCACCTCGTGGAGGTTGGGATAGCAGTTGCTGGACAGAGGTGAACGAAATTGGACGTCCCCTGTTACGATTTCAAATTTTCATTCTACGCTCCTATAGACTTGCCTGAAGATAAGTGCTCACAGAGAAAAGATAGAGCAAGATCGCGCCAAATGACCTATGGTCGAATATCGACCATTTTTGATTTGAATGAAACTTTGCACACGTGTTTGGCTTAGTAAACTGAGATTTGTTCACAGGTGGAGAGATTTTTTACACCCATGAGTTACATTCTAAAAGGGCGTATGCCTTTTGGCATAGGTTTTATTCGAAGCATTGTAGCCCAGAAACCGTTAGTTGTATAGAAAAACTGTCTGAGAATGAGTTGTAGCGAATCAAAAATGCATCATAAAAAAATATACACTGTACAAAAAAAAATTTTTTGACCAAAAGATTTGAAAATAAAACTTTAATATTTAATTTTAAAAAAAAGAGTTGAATTTTTTTTATTTTTTTTTAAAGAAACTTGACGTTAATATGCAACTTCTAAAAAAAAAGTCCAGGAAGGAGAAATGAAAAATAATTTTTTTATGGTAGAATAATTTTTTTTATGAAAATTCTAATTCAATCATTTTTCAAAATATTTGTTTTCTAATGATTTTAAAAGATGCAGAGAGTCATTTTGAATCAAAAAGCTCTTGGTAGTAAACATTCTAAAGGCATTGGTTTTCGAGTTATTTCTAATTTAAGCTCGAAAAATTATAATTATTTAGGAAAATACACGTTTTTCTTAATTTGTCCATGGTTCTTTAGCGAAAACCATACATTCATTAGAATGTTTGATTAAAAATATACAATTCATTCTTTGACAACAGAACGATTGGATAAATAACTCAAGCGCTAAACCTTAGCCTACCTACACGTTCCCCCTTGCCGAATGTTTTATAAAAAAATATGTTCATCGTGCACTACCTACTTGTAAACACTACATACTTGTTTACTAATAACAACTGTTTGTAAAGTACGCAACCAATAACTACTGGGTTACCTATAATATCTGTTTTCGTATATAAATACGATTGCACTTCTCCAGAAGTGTTAGTAAGAGTTTGCATTTTGTGAAGATGAATAAAGTGAAAATGGAATACACCAATCCCAAATGTTGTAAACCCTTTCCTGATCATCGGTGCTCATCAAGCTTACGCAAATTAAACGATAACGTTATTGCAAAATTAAAAATATTGAACAGTCAAGCTCATTTTAATACGTCTTTACCAATTTGTGATTCGTGTAGTTATTGGAATGATAGTCAAGCCACCATTCGTCCCTTCGTTGTTTACTATTCAGAATTTGGGACACTTAAGAATATCAGCTTCATCATAATATCGGAAGTACTCCATCATGATACTGTTGCGGTTCAGGTGTTCAGTGCCAAATTATTGAGTTTTTTTGAAAACAACAATACAGTTGAAAAAGGCGATATTTATGTCTGATGGAGCTGCCTCACAATATAAAAATAGAAAAAACTTTGCAAGTCTTTGCAAGTTAAAACCAAGATATAACGTCGATGCAGAGTTGCATTTTTTGCGACTTCTCATGTTAAAGGCCCATCGATGCAGTTGGCGGCATATTAAAACGAATGGCAGGAAAAGCAAGTTTAGCTAAAGAACATGAACATCCCATTACAAGCGCAAAAGAATTGTATGATTGGTCTAATCAGAAAAGTAATAAAAATTCATCGAAAATGTCATTAAGTTGGGTATCATATGAAGAATATGAACAAGGAGTAACAGAATGGAGCAATATTTTCAAAAAATCTATAATAATAGCTGCCACACAAAAGTATTACTCTTTTGTTCCGATTTCAGAAAATAAGATACAAACGAAGCTGTTTTCAAAAGATGACGAATCATTTACTTATGATGTATATAAAATATAAGGTGAAACTAGTTCTGTAAAGTATCTATGTCATAAAAAAAAATATGTTCCTAAGATAACGAAACTCGAAAATAAATATTTGATTCTTATATATATTTATATAACTTAGAACATTTAACTCTTTTCTTGAGAATCGTTTTGTTGTCAAAGAATCAATTGTATATTTTTGATCAAGCATTCCAATGAATGTATGGTTTTCGCTGGGAAACCATGGTCAAATTTAGAAAAACGTGTTTTTTTTCTAAATAATTATAATTTTTCGAGCTTAAAATAGAAATAACTCGAAAACCAAAGCCTTTAGAATGTTTACTATCAAGAGCTTTTTGATTCAAAATGACTTTCTGCATCTTTTGAAATCATCAGAATACAAATGTTTTTGAAAAATGTTTGAATTAGAATTTTCATTAAATAATTAATCAACCATAAAAAAAATATTTTCCATTTCTCCACCCTGGACTTTTTTTTTAAAGTTGCGTACCGTCATGTTTCTTTAAAAAAAATAAAAAAAATTCAACTCTTTTTTTTTAAATTGAATTTTAATGTTTATTTTCAATATATTTTGGTCAAAAAAATGTTTTTTTGTTCAGTGTATATTTTTTTATGATGCATTTTTGATTCGCTACAACTCATTTTCAGACAGTTTTTCTTTACAACCAACGGTTTCTGGGCTACAATGCTTCGAATAAAACCTATGCCAAAAGGCATACGCCCTTTTAGAATGTAACTCATGGGTGCAAAAAATCTCTCCACCTGTGAAATATGCTCAGTTTGCTAAGCCAAATACGTGTGCAAAGTTTTATTTAAATCAAAAATGGTCGATTAAATTTTCGCGTATTTCCAGGCGATTTGAAATGATTTTGCTCGATAGCGAACAAGTCGATATACTCATGTTTGTATTTCACCGTACGCATTTCGACTATTCTATCTCAAGACACAGAGGGCTGCATAAGCTGCTTAAAATTGGTTCCTTAACGTAATTGGATTTGGTACTAATGAGCATTGTTAGACGATCTCAAAGTGAATTAATGATTTCGATAGGACTCTTATTTAAAAAAATAGTTTTAAAAAACTAATGGCAAATAATGCCAAACTTTTTTTTGATCAGGATTTTTTTTATCTATCTTTACATGTACTCATTGAAATTGATAATATGAACCAGAGACGGCTGATGATGAGAATTTAGCACTGAGAGATAATAGGTAAACCATTCGCGTACCTAATTAATCTATGATGATTTCACTGATGATGGCCTCGTTAGTTAAGAGAGTAATACTTCACTAAGCATTCAAGATACAATATTCAATCGGTAGGAGTATAACTCTGCTCCCCGGATCTCGGATTGGTCGGGTCACTTGTTTCGCTTCAGCAAACTAATTTGTTTGCGGCTTGGACGACGGTTGCAATCAAGCAAAGTAGACCCTGTGTGCTACTTGTTCGCGCAAACGGGTGAAAAAATTTAATGAACGAGAATGCAACACGATCGGAATTCTCTGCTACATCATTACCGAATGGACTTGCAAATCGCAGCAAGTAATTCCAACCTCTGAGCGAATAATTGATACCCAGCCGAATCAGAGCGCCGCTTGTACCTTTACTGTTGTAGAGGTCTCTGCACTGGTTTTGTTTCTTCCCTCACTTCGATGTTTGCGAAACGGTCGGACGGTATGCCGAAACATAAATACGCTCGCCTGGCTCCGATTTTGGCTCCGGGCTGTGCTAATTGTAAAATAGCACTGTAACCGCCAACAAGCTCTGGTACCGGAGCTGGTCTGGCGCCACCGAGTCCTACGAATAAAACACACTTCCCAGCGGGAGCAACCCATCTGGCATCTGACTGGCAATAGCTGACGACGAGTGCAACCGAGAACGCAACACATTTCCGAATCGGTGATTTCGAATGGAAAATCACGCGAAAATTTATTTTCCACAACGCAAATGCCAGAGAACTTTTGCATAAAATTTGTGTTGTGAGACCGGGATTCGCAGGCGGAAAAGGTAGCGTGGTGCTGAAGGAAACAGAAGAACTGCGAGAATAAACGGCGGCAGACGCGAGGCTTTCCTGGCAATATAGTCGCTTTTCATCCACTTCCTGGTGCGGCACGGGAGGACTCCCCGACCGATCTGCTTCTGTTGCTGTGTTTGGGAAATATACGCTTTCCTATCGTAGCGGGACGGTCTAGAGCGGATTTGGTTGGTTGTTACTGAACTTTGCCGCTGTCGCCGCTTCGATGATCCTTGAGCTGGAAGTTGCAATCTCGTCAAAATTAATTGCTGGTGAAAGCTTTGTCTACTCAACAGCAGAGTATGGATATGAAAATGTTGCAATAAAATAAGGACAACCGTGCCCGATTTCAACCCTGCGCTACTGGGAAATTGAAAATTGAAAGAGGATGTGGTCGCATGAATAGGAATGATGCAGGAAACTGCGGTTTCCCACTGGTGCCATATATTATCATCTGTATCCGAAAGCTGCAAATAAAAACCAAGCTCGGCGTTCATGTTCTGTTTTTTTTTTGTTTTCGCTAGCTTTTTCTTGTTTTGATTTCGTCGGCTTTTGCGGTGCACATATGCTGAACAACGCCGCTGGAGCATCCTTTTTTGGCAGCCGCAAGTAATTTGCTCCGTACGGCGTTTTACCAACTTACTGCAATCTCGGCTTTTTGGGCTGGAGATGTTGGCAGAACGAAACCAGTGTGTTCGGGGAACAATTCAGCCGAGATAAAACAATTGGTGGAAATATTTTTATAATATTCATATATGTTCTGGTGATACTCTAAGGTAAATCTTATATTATTATGAAAAGGTTTTATATAATACACGATATGTTAAAAAATAAATTAGTCGGAAACTCTATCTTCTTATTAATTTTAAAATACTCCAAATAAAATGTTCCCTAATAGGCGAAATCTATTACACTTCCGCATTTTTTGTAAACAGAGTCTCGAAGCTCTAGCATTTAAAATATATTTTACCGTTTGCAGTCATACAAAGCATTTACATCAACGTTTGTTAACGTTTCATTCCCACGCTTTCCGACGCAAACATTTCAGCCCAAATTCCGCACCCATCGTGCCGAAAAACTGACAAACAAGAATATTCGTAATTTATATTTTCTCTCAACAAAGCTCTTCATTCCCAGAGTAAATGTTGCAGTCCAAATAGCAAGCAATTTTTCTTTGAATACACACTCACACAGGAAAAATATCTTCAACCGAGTAACAAAACCCCAAGACCAAACACTCTAACAAGCGCACGAACATGAAAGCGTTATAATTATGTTTCCACGGAAATTAATTATGAAGAAAAGAAAACTTCAGCCCGCGCCCTGTCAGTCTGCCATTCTCCCAGGCCGGCTGCTTCCCCACCATCGCAACAGAAAAGAAGTCTAATTTGGGTACTTTTCGCAAAAACCGTCACCGTTAAACTCAGCAGGAGTTTTCCTCGGCTACGGTGGGTTAAAAATCAGTGAACATTTCCCGAGCAACAACTCCGCAATCATGTGTTATTATGTTGCCGCTGCACCGTTAGGGAAGGTGACCCGCTTGCTTCCTCCGGCATCTGTTTTTAAAATAGTTTTATCATGATAATTTAATGTGCTGCGAAAACATATTCTATCTTTACATTAAGGATACCTACCGTACGTACAGCTTGCTGCTATTGCTGCTTGGAAAACTGAAGGAAGCTCTTTATATTTATTCATTAGACAATTATGCAAACGAGTTTCGGCCTTCTTCGTATACACTGCCTTTCATAACGTGAGAACGGTTTTTAAGCCTCTCGTGAGTAGGACCCACAAAGCGTGAAGCTTAATTTTAATGTTTCCTAGGCAAAGCTTTGTGCGATTCTAAAGCTGTAATATATAATCGTTGACCCAGGAAAGGGAAAGAACAGTTGGATAATACTTATTATATGAAATTTTGTACCGCAAACAGTGCAACCTACGTCTTTTGTATTTCTTTTGTACTCCTTTCTCTTGATTTTTATTTATTATCCTTCGTGAACAATACTATGAACATTGTTACCAATGCAAAATTAATCCGGAGTTAAGTTTCATATACTTATCAATCGACACTGTTTGTTACCACACATTTGAATAGACGCTTCGGCTTGAACACGGGACGAGCGTCTTGCTAGAGAAAAAGCTCTACTTTCGTCTTCTTGCAGAGTTCGATTGACTCCTCGAACACGTTCGGGATCGCCGCCTTGTCCTGCTTAATCGGTGGTTGAATAGAAATGGAAAATACTTAATTGCAGATCGCTGAGAAAGGATGCGACCTCAGCTCGAAAAGTTCAATTCAGTCGAACTGAATTTTTAGTAGACATCGTATTCCTGCTTTTGTTTCCTCCATTGTTGGGCTGTAAGAGCGGCAATCAATAATCTTCCTTGAGCCCAACTTTGTTGCAAGAGTTACGCAAAATCGCAAAATCTGGAAAAAAATAACTCCCCCCCTGCTTGTGGTCACAAACTGTCACCACTTCCTTGACCCCCCTACTTAATTACGTCACGTTTTTATACCACTCCTCCCCCTTCTTTGGTTATGATTGAGTGAAAATTGAGAAATTTGTAAAAAATGCATTCTTAAACTAGAACGATTTTGCTGAAAGAAAAACTGAAACTAACAGGAGAAGAAAATTATAAAAATAACTAGGAAAGGTGTTTAATCATTAGTCCAAGGATTCTGTTTATGGAGTAGCGTATCGACGACATAGAAAGCAATAACTGCAGCATCATTGTTGATTTTTGCAAGACCATCCATATTCAGTTCCTTTTCGTCAATCAATCCGCAACCCAAATCTTCTTCACATGTTAGTAGGATTGAGAGAGACCCAAAATGAATAAAATTACGCTATCGTTCATAAACAAACATGCACGGTAAAACAGAACTAGCGAACATTATGCTTTTTGAACGAAAAAAATGCCATATATTTTATCGTAAGCGAATCTTAAACAAAAAAGGGATAGTAGAACTATGAATGAATGATACAATTATCATAAATGACTCTGAGTTGAACTCTGTGGTAAAGGCATGTGTTTTCTTTCTTTCTTTATTTTTTTTATTTGAAATGTGATGTCACACTCAAGCCAACCCTCATATGTCCAAAAATGTCATAATATTCGAAACTTCTCCCCCCCCCCCTAAATGCGTGACATCATTAATGGATGGTCCCTTATGTCGGCCGCAAAGCTGACGGTCATAACTCCTACAGGGCACTTTAGCTTCAACGCTCCATCGTACATAACATTTCACAACACTGGGCCTAGAATGGAACCTTGCGGTACTCCTGCGGTGATTGAGACGCACGTCTGACCCTCCTCCGTGTTGTAAACTAACGTTTGCATTAAAAAATGAACTCTTTTCGGGTAGTGATAAAAAACCAAGACAGGTAATAAGTTTGATGAATTTGCCATGGAAGGTGATTATAATAGCTTACTAGCAAGAAAAATATACGCCTTTGCGAGCGGAATTCCGACAGTTATCCAGAAATCCGCCATGGCGGACGAAAACATACGTCGTTCCATATATCAGTTCTTACTCCGTTTTTACAAAAAAATTGTTGGAGTAGATCTCATGCTTCAGATTTGCCCAGAAATTCTCGATGGAACGGAGCTGGGGCTGGGGAACGTTGGGCGGGTTAGCCGACTTGGGTACGACATTCAGCCGCTCCATCTCTTCCAACGATCGCTTTAAGTAATAGGCCGATGCCAGATCTGGCGTTTTCGCTCTTATTTGTTGATGAACGACGCTACTTCACTATACTACTACTATGAATTTTCCTATTCACGACCAGTCCGGTGCGAAAGGAGAGCGGCTTTACATTTCCTTCTCACTGATTGTCAGCCACAGCAGCACCTTTTAGGGGAACTTGGCGAATGAATTGAATTTTATCTCGGAGCTCACTTCCTTCGTGGGGGAACAACGCTGCCGTTACGTCATTGCCTGAATCTCCGAGCAACTTTTCCCTCAGTCTTTCTCTTCAACATCCTTTTGGAGCTTCTTGTCGCTCAGGGTCGTCAGGCTTTCGGAACCATTCCGGTCTTTCGATGCTCTGAGTGTTGTCCAATAGTGCCAAGATGTTGTAGATGCCGGGCGTATCCGGCGTCCAAGATATCCGATTTCGACGCAGCAGAATAGCTTCACTGTTTTCGTCTTCACGGTTAGAGTTCGACTGATATTTTCTGCTGACTCATGGGTTACTATGATTGATGCTGCATGGGTAGTTTCGTCAGCGCTTGTGAAGGTAAACCCATGGAAAACCTGCCTGTTTTTTAATGCAAACGTTAGTACTCGATTCCGGAAGTAATTTTCCAAAATCTTGCGATTTTCAAAGCATTCTCAACGTCAAGCGTGATGATTGTTCAATAGCGAATGCCTCTTCTTTTACGCTGCAAAGTGTCCAGCAAACAAATAAGTCTACATGCCGCTGGATCCCCTGGTAGTTTTCCAGTTTTACACAATAAAATTAGTTTCTGTTGTTTCCACTCCTTCGGAAATAGGTCGTCATCCAGGCACTTCTGCATGAGTACTAGGAACAGCCCAGGGGTTGCTTTTATGACCAGGTTCAGGTTGGTGGCCAGGTTCAGGATTCCATCGAGTCTCGGTGCCGTGCTCATCTTGAGGAGATTGACGATCAAGATGAGTTCCACACTCGAAACCCTTTTTTTTGTTAATTACGTTTAACAAACTTTCTTGTTTGCCTGTATCGTATTCTTTTGCGTCGATCTAGCAGACCCTAATGTTGTGCGGGGCTCTACTCTAAGTTCCTCGGTTTGCGCGGGTTTTATACTTCGTCTTGCGCGAAAGTACGCGCTGTGGAGGTCCGCTATAGCGTCAGTCCAGCAGTAAACCTGAGAATTTCCATTTCTAGGTTGGCGAGTCCTAGGCATGGTGGCGTCACACGTTAATGATAGTGGTAACTAATTGATATCTAATGGTCAGCACTCGGGCTCAGCTAACTGCCCATGTCACGCTCTGTTCCATCTTCGAATATCTAGACATAGAAATGCGACGTCTTCCAGCCGGGGACGGTCGGAGTAGTGGCTCTACCCATCGTTTGCTGCCTCCTGTTTTGGTCTACACTACAGTGGACCGAATGTTGTCGCTATTATTTACTTTCAAGTTCCTGATCAGTCCTGGACTGAAAAACGTCCCATCAATGATCAACTCTACACCATTTCTGCTGTATGAACACTTGGTCCCAACGTTGGCCAGATTTAACTTGAGCTTTGCCAATGCCTTCATCAGGATCAGACCACTCTGGTTCGAAGAGTGGGTTCCCCACTAAATAGCCAAAGCGTTAGAGTCGCCTGGGACTACCAATGGCGTTAGTCCCGTCAGATTTATAGATAACAGGTCGACCATCTGAATGAACCTTTCTCTAGAGTTAGATCACAGTAACGCTCTGCAAGCATGACGTCTTCGAAACATTTGACTGCCCACTATCCTTTGATAGTGGAACAGTCAAATTCGATACTTGCTTCTTTAACTTCATAGCTCAAACTGATGCGTTCGCCCATGATTCTCGTTCTACCAGGGCAGTGTCATACGGACGTTACAAGCATCGTCCAGTTTTGCACCGTCCTTCAGAAAAAGGTCTTCTATCGGTCGAACACAAAGCCATTCTCGGAGTCGCACAGTGCGTTGAACCATAGATTGTTATTGGTAAGCTTGAGGAAGTGTTTCACATACTGTTACAAGCATAGCAAATGTCAGCGGCCGGAGTAGATATTGAATTCACGTTTCGTGTTGAACTTTCTCTGGTTTTTATAACGTTGGAAAAACTCAAATACTTCATGTAATTAAATAAACTGAAATAAAAAATAAAAAATCAATGCTATAAATAGATGATAGATTCCCATAAATCTGACAGCACTGAATAGTTTATACTGTTAGGTGTCAGATGTAAACAAACAGTGTTTAGTACAGAGAGTAATCGGTCAGCCGTCGTCATTTTACTGTGCCGTATCAAGCATAAAGAAGATAGTTCGGTCTGTAAAAGTGTCGGAAAGAAAAGTGTATCATATAAAGAAGGCTTGAGAAAGTAATAAACTATCATACGCGACTACCCAGCTTCAATATCGCTGAACGAAGATCAGCGTAAAAACAAAAATTATTAATAAGTATTCAGCGAGCTCAATGAAGTCCATGGCTCGGAAAATCGGGTGTTCGGACTTCTGAAGTTTTATGCGCTACGCAGAAGTCAATTCATGAACGTAGGTTTCTTTCTAATTGTCACGTAGGTCACGCTCAACATAATTTACTACAGAATCCCAAAAATTTCTTGAAGTTTGTGAACACTGAATGAAACCAAAATGGCTCTCCTTCGACTATGTTTCTCAACCCGCTGATAAATGCAATATTTTCGCACCTCACTAGCATATTCAATGGCAACTTGATCAATGTTACGCAAATAGATCAGGCTCTGACCGACGTACCATCCTCAGTAATAATTATGTTTTTTTTTTTGCGTGAATGAACATTCAGTGATCTCCGCCGCATGTAGTTTGAAGTCCTCTTTTGCACCTGGACCAGGAATAATTCCTATGGCTATTATGAGACAGTGCTGAAATATTCTTGCAGCACAGTTAACCTGGCTCATTAATCGCTCTTTGGATCAATAGTATTTCCCTATTGCCTGTTAGCAATGATATGTACCCCCGGTTTTTAAAAAAAGTGATAAATTCAATGTAGCAAATTATAGAGAAATAACTTCGCTCTGTGTGGAGTCGGAAGTTTTTGAAACTATTATCAATGAGTCCTTGTTTACTGCCTGCTGGTTACACAACACGGATTTTTGCGTGGTCGTACCGTTAAAACAAATCTTGTGAACTTCGTGTCCTTCTGTATTAAAAATCTGAGTGCCAAGGTCAAGTAAATACGATATACACTGATCGGAAAGTCACCTTCGACACCGCACGTTGTGTCCGAAATGCCGGATTATCATACTTTAATGTACCTCGGATTTCCTTTCACCAAAAGTAAGTTTGGGTCCATACCTTTCAAAATCAACCGGTTTTTAAAAAATCCATCGGGGGAAAATTGAATAAAATTGATATAAAATTTGTATGTATTTTTTTTTTTGAATTATACTAATCTTTAATATTAAATACACTGATAACGTTCAAAATAAATAACTTCATCACAATCTCAAGCTTGAAATAGCTTTCCTTGCAGATTTTTAGATCACATGTTGAAGAAAAAATGAGATATATACACAGGTATTGAAAAAAACATTACGAAAAAACCCGAACACATTTATATACGAGTGGTTGATATGCATTTGTTATTCACTCACTGCAAAGTAACCTTGGTTGCTATGGTGCATGTGACAAAATTAGTGATTGCCTTGATTTACAACACACGTTAAACAGTGATATTAACAAACCATTTCGACAATGTTAAAACAAACGACGGCTCGTCTAGTTGTTTTCGGTAGATTGTACAAAATGAAGAAAACACATGAACAAAATCGGCCTAAAATATGTCTTTTGTGTTGCAAAAAAGTGAAACAACTTAAGTTGATACATAATACGCTGACAAAAACCATAAACAGTGCTTCATTCTCGAATGCGACAGATAGTGAAATGTTTCCCAAAGTTCTTTGCGGAAGCTGCTATATTGTATACTATAGTATGTTTTAACCACCTAGAAAAAAAAAACCAGGAATAAAACATTTGAGTTTTTATTAACTTTTGTAACAAACAATAAAATCAGACAGATAAAAAACAATTTACAACTTATGACGTATTTTGTCATGTATACACTCCCTCAACAATTATGGATCTCCCGCAATTACGGATCACTTTTGTGTTTTATGTTATTTGACTCAGTTAAAAAAACTGTTTGAAGGCATGTAGCATTTTTGCAGTAAAACATACCATATTTGCTAACTTTGAACACAGAAAACAACGTTTTTATCCCAAGATAGATACGTTTTTTATAAGCGTATAATATTGTAATCTACAATCTATCTATCTAAGTATTTATCGTTTTTCTCAATCAGCGAAGTAGCGCGCTCTTCATTCGTAAGGTTTCTATGTGATATAATAGCTAATTCTCGGGCAAAAAATAGCTAATACACAAAAATCAAAGTGAGTTCATCACGATTTACCAAAATGTTGATGGTTGATAGCGATTTTTCTATAAAAATAAGTTATTTTCTAAATGTTACATGATAGGGACCAAGACAAGGTAGTTTCTCACAGTTATGAATCACTTCGATTCAATAAATGATTTTAATCAGTTAAAACACCCTTTCAACTTCTATTGGGCTCTAAACGGAAGCTAAACAAAGTTGAGTCTTTGAAAAATACTGTTCTCAAAGCACGTGGGACGGGAGAGCTACGTGAAGCGACAAAAAGTTATGATGCACCATATGGAACGGTTCATCGCTACCTTCGGAGCGACATACCTGGACTCTCATTCTTACTGCAACCTCGAAAGTCACATAACATGTGACCAGGCCATGTGAGATCTTTAAAACGATATGAAACATGGCAATTCTTCATATTACATAATTTGAATAAGGTTCATCAAACAAATTCATTGCCGAGAACTGTTTAATATGATGCAAATTGTTCCATAACTGGGACCGCTCTCAAAAGTGATCCATAATTTTGTATTTGATGAGTTGAAATAAAATAAATATATTTTCTAAGAAATATTTATAAAACATGGAAACAAATACTCAATCAAGTGAAAGATTACATATTTCTGTAACTGAAAACATTTATAGATTACTTATATACAATAAAATTGGTCAGAAATGATTTTTTTGAACTCATACATCTTTTTAAGTGATCCATAATTGTGAGGGGACTGTAATAATTATAAATTATTGCAAGGGATTCGGTTAAAAGTAAAAATGTTTCATTAAAAAAACGCAGGTAGTTGAAATGGAACTTAATTTCACCATTATGATGTTACACGATTTGTATAGATCACCAATCAAATCGAAAATTTTGGTGGAAAAAACACTAAAAATTCAAATCAATTATATTCAATTTTCCCCCGATGGATTTTTTTAGAACCGGTTGATTTTGGAAGGAATGGACCCAGACTAACTTTTGGTGAAAGAAAATCAGAGGTACATTAAAGTATGATAATCCGGCATTTCGGCTTGCATTGGGCGATACGACGTAGAGTATCGATACTTTAGTATCGATACCCAAAGAACCAGAAGTATCGAGATATCCAAAATATCGGTCAAAAAGTATCGATACCAGAAGCATCGATACAACAGCTGAGATCATTTTTTGAATTTTTGATATTTACATTTACTGAAAACCAGTAATCGATTCAGTGATTCGCAAAAATACAGCAAAACTATTTTCTGAACAGAAAACAGTAAATGAATGTTTGCTGGAATCCAGCAAAAGAATTGATATGTCAAAAAATTTACGTCAAGCTGTCATTAGTAAAACGCGCCAAATCGCTGGTACGGGATCATCGCTAAGCTCCTGATAGCGAATATGGGACCATAGCTAAGTCCTTGTTGGGCTAGATGAACTTAAAAGTTGAAATGATAATCATACATCTCTAGTTCAACAGTAATTTGCCTATAGAGTTCTCCAGGCGCGTTTGTATTAGTGCGATGTGATCGATTTTTCTTTGTTAGTTGTAAGAATTTTGTTTATCACCTGTGAGAACTGTCATCTAAAAGATAGAACACACTCTCACAAATTTCAATATACAGTGTAAAGCGGGCCGTGTCGTGTGTTTTCGCTTGGAGAACTCTATGATCCGATGGGCGGATGGAATCTGGTGTCTGACGGAAACATGGTTCCCTTGAACTAACTGGTTAACCAGCAAATTGATTTATGCTTTGCTGAATGAACAGCAAATTGTCATAGCTGACAACCAGCAAGTTGTATTTTGTTTTACTGAACATGCAGCAAACGACTTGTCACTTTTATGCAATTGAGCATTACTGAATAATTAGCAAATTTCATTTTGCTGAATAGATTGCTGGAAGCACAGCATACCAAAATCAGCAAAATTTTGGTGGTTTCCAGCAATGAAAATTTGATGTGCCGACTTTTTGTTGTTTTTCTGATATCTATCCGCATTCTCTAGAGCAGCATGAATCAAATGACTTCACAAAAAAATACATCCAGGTAATGCAGAAATTCTGAGCTTTGGCAAACAAATGAATTACACAACTTATATCTTCAAGATTTGTATTCACTGGCCCAAAGGGCTGTGAAGCTCCCGTCTTATTTGTATAAATTATTGACACACTTCCATATTAATTGATGAGGAAGTTGATGACATAAAAAAGTTAGATATGTCAGCGAAAATAAGATAGTGAAGTCTACCGCTGAATTTTTCTAACTGATAAATATTGCGATTTTATTTTTCACTTGTACTCTGACGTGTGTCGACGGAAAGCATGAGTTAGTTTCCGCTTGCCAATATTCGATCTGAACAGTGTAACCAGAAAACATATATTTGTTTTTAAAAGACAGTCAAATTTCGCTCGTTGGGATATGTTTAGTTGGGCTACGTTTTAGTTGGGCTCCCGCTCGTTGGGTTATAGCCCAACTAAATCGAAGCCAAACATAATTTCTGATAACGTTGAATTTCGTTTGAGGGGTTTGTGGATGCATTTTAACGCAGAAAGTAGAATTATTTCAAATAAAAACAAATGAAGCTAAGTATAAATGTAAACAAACAATATTTTAATCAATTGTCAGAGAAACAATATAAGTGTGGCTTAATAATGCAACGTAGAGCTATGCCTATTTTTGAAAGCATTTGAGAACACGTTATTATTGAGCACTCCTTTTTGGCTTTAAATGTGTGGCTTAAGTAAAACAAATTTCGAATTTGGCCCTATGCTGCGTTTGGCTCAGATTTTGACAGTTCTTTGGCTCACAACATTCTCTCTATCTATTTCTCCATCTAAGTTTTGCTAGTGCAAATAGACTTGTGCGATATTTATACTGACAGTGGCAGCTTTTCAGTGGGTCCAGCTCGTATCAACTAGCTAACATCTCTATCCGATTTGCTTTGCTTTATCGCCGCTAACATCGCAGCGGTTCTACGATGTGTGGGCTCCACTGACACTGACAGACAGCATAACATAGCGTATGAAAAGTGGCGGTAATCTCGTGTACACATTGAGATGTTAGCCCTTGTAACATGGCGCGATGTCAGCTAGCTGGTCCGTATGCATGAAAGAATATCGATACAAAAATCGCGGTTTGCAGTATCGATACAGTCATGTATCGGACGCTTGTGTATCGATCCAAAAAATCGAAATATCGTCTCAAAAGTATCGATTTTTGCGATACCGATACAATATCGCCCATTGCTCTTTCGGACACACCGTGCACCGTTAACCATACTATTCTCATAAATAAGTTGAAAAAGCTTGGCTGTACTCAAAGGTTTTGCAACTGCTTTTAATCCTTCCTAGTTGGCGAACAACTCTGTGTACAGATTGGAAATTATAACTACGCCGATTTTACAAATTATTCTGGCGTACCACAGGGTAGAAACCTAGGCCCATTATTGTTCTCAATATTTTTCAACGATGCGGCACATGTTCGACTATTTTTTGCCAATGATTTAAAAATATTTCTGGTTATCCGCCGAGGACACTCGAGGACTGCAGAGAATTGCAGAAACCAGTCTTGGCATACTCATCGTGTGTAACAAAGAGGCTCATATAATTTGCACAGAACACAGAAGCATGTTGAGAAACACGGATGAGTTGATTATGTTTTTCGTGCGCTGGAAGCAAATGCACACTGCGTAAAGAAAGCCAAATACGCAACATCAGAAAGCTTGTATTGTGAAGAGCAAGCGCATAAAGCTCTCGCAAAGAGGCTTTCTCGATTGCAACTGATAAAATATAGATAACACACATGTATTGCTCATTGATAAGGGCACTATGATGAAAATTTTAGCTGGTTGAAAACTTTTCTGGCTGTTTCCTTAACAAGCTGTTCTGTAGCGTCTACATAAGACTCTGCGCTATGCTCACTGTGTTATGCTCATTGAGTGTTTTTACTATCACGGTGCAGGTTTATGATAAATTTAGCCCAGACACAGTTAATTTACTCAACAGCACGCAGCTTTGGCTCGCCTACTCATATGTGTAGTTAAATTCCACACTCTCTACGAGCAAAGGCACCGCTCAAAAAGGTTGTGTTTTTTTTTTATTTGCTCATCACAATGCCTACTAACAAACTGATGTGAAGCAATTTATATGTTGTAAAATGCACAAAGATGAGTAATGCAGGTATTAGATTAAGCAAATATTTGCTATTTTTGGTACGAATTTTATTTGCAGGAATTAAAATTCCTACCAAAAATAGCAAATATTTGTTTTTTAGACTAAGCAAACTATTGAATTTATTTTAAATTCGTGTATGAGAAATCGATTGATGCTAAGTTATGATAAATGATTCGTTATTAGTTACTACCGTACTCAGAACATAGTCTTATTTGATTTGGGAGTGAAACTGGATGAGAAGCTATCGTTAAAGCCTTATCTATCTTCGGCAATTGATAATGCAAGATTTATATTTCAAATTGCTCGTGATTTGGACGATCCGTTATGCTTTATAGTACGGCATTTTTGCTCGAAGTTGGAGTTTGCCAATAGCGTCTGGAACCCTTATCAGGCTATTTGGATAGATATACTGGAAAGCATTCAGTGAAAGTTCGTCCGCTATACGCTACGGCATCTCCCATGGAACAATCCGCAAAAACTGCAGCCTTAAGATGATCGCTGCCGCCTACTAGGAATTAAAACTCTAGCTCAGCGCAGACGTGCAACATAAGCTGTATTCATTGCGAAGTTGATAACCGCTGAAGCCGATGCGCCCAAATTATTATCACAAATAGAATTCTATGCACCTTCATGCGTCCTAGGATCGAGAACTATGCTGCAAATTTAATATCAGTCGACGCAATATGCTATTCATGCTCCAATTGCATCCATGGCACACCAGTTTAATCAATACAGTGATCTATTTGATTTTAATATACCGTTTTGATTTGAACTTCGAACAGCCTCAAACAACTCTACAATTTTTTCAAGTCTGTATCATGTTTTCATTTCGCTTATTTTTCGCTTTCCCAGCTGCACACACACTGTCCTTTTTCATGGCCTTAGTACCCAGATGAATTTTATTGATTTAATTTAAGGGGTAATATCCATAAAAAAAAATTGTTTTTGCCATTTTTTTATTCGCCTAAATCATGCTAAAACTATCCTAGAATCAAAATCTTCATCACTCAAGTACAGATCTAAACTAAAAGTTCGTTCAAATCAATTTTTACCGAACAACTTTCATGCTCCAAAATCCCATTATTCGTTTAATTTGCCGATACTCGGCTTTGTAAACTAGAAGAAGTTACCTATGATCGATATCGTGTTCCAAATTTAAAGTATAGAGGTCGCTACATTAAGTTTCGACCGTTACAGCGTCTCTACAGCATGTGTTTACTCACAATTTCCCTTTGTTTAGTCGATCAGCCGTTCTCGTTGTGTACGTTCTCTCGTAGAGTTTTTCTATACATTTTAACTGTGAGTCATATTCAAAAGTAAATAAATATGAGTGACAAGGTGTACAGTGGCCACAAAGGCAGTAAAAGAAGAAGTACCAGAACAACCCGGAGTAAAATTAGGAATCGACAATTGCCTAACCGCCATGCGTTCAAAGGTGATTCGGAGTACGTTAGTAACTCGGCGAAAAAATTTAAAACTTCTGATTTAAATCGTGATCGCGATGTTGATATGTTGATACTGTTTAATGCATTTTTTGCTGTATTTACTGCCCTTTCTGAATTCGGAGTGTGTAAAAAATGTAATAGTGATGTGCGGTTTTCACAGTCGAGCAAGCGTGGACTAGGATTCAAGATTCTTGTGTCTCGTTCGAACTGCGGTGATGCCGATATTTTAAACTGTCCTCTAATACATAATCATGCTCTTGGGTTAACCGTTGGACCGAGCATATACGAGTTTGGCGTGGGATCGAACGCCAACTGCGTCAAAGTCGCTGAGCATCGCATGTCCGATATCGCGAAAGAGTCTAGGTGCAGCCTTACATCTGACAAAAAAAAAAGGAAGAAGAGGCAAATAAGCCCAGGAAGGACAACTTTAAGGCGCAGGGATAGCTGGCTGATGTTAAAAAAATTATTAGGGACTTGATTATTGTGATTATTAAGATTTATAGCATTTTAAAACTTTAAACGCGTTTTTCTCAAAACCATGTTTTCAAAATCGGCGAGCAGTAGAACTGAAAAAGTTTACGTCCGATTTATTTGAAATTTTAACTGTAGCTTCTTTATTAGATTATCTAATGAAGTACACACGATTTTAGCGATTGATTAACAACAACGAAAGTTATAAACGAAAACGAATAAAGTCGATTTTTTTTGTCGAAAAAGAATTTTTTCTTCCAAACCGTTGCCATTTTGCAAAGAAAAATTCAAAATCATGTGTACTTCACTAGCGACACTATTGTAGATAATGAGAAAAATTTTGTTTTGGTGATAGGTGGAGTTGGGCACGACTTCTACTGCTCGCCGCGGAACAACTCTTAAAAAAGCGATCACGGCAATCGCTGTACAGCCGCTATTTTGTAACAAAAATAGCAATAAAGTTTTTTTCTACTCGCCATGGGTTGCTATATCCAATGCTATATTATTTATATACCTTACATCTCAAATGTCCTTTAAACAAAACCATGAAAAAAACCTTACTTTTTGAGCGTTTGGTAGATATTACCCCTTAATATAGTTTCTGTTTTATTAGCACCATATTTTATTTGTTCAATTCATTGATGTGTTAGTTTTCCATCTTTGGAAAAAAATGAGAAAGGTGTGGCGGAAAGCCATTAGTCATAAGTCATTTTATGTCGGTGTGGGGTCGTTTTACAACGTTCTTAAGGTGGAGTCTTAGTCTTCCAGTACATTTGTTACTACTGATTTCCTGTTCATTTAGTTAGGAGGCGATAATGATATTATGGAAAATAATACTCTGCTTTTCAAGAATATTTTCCATAAAAGTTCGGATTATAATGCGTTCAAAATTAGTACAGCGATTATAAAAAAATCAACGTTAAGCCATCTACCTGCTATCTCAAGCCGTTTATCTACTAGAAGCCTCCAAATTGAACAGCGAAATGTTTTAATACTTTATTGCCATTACTTTCCAAGTAGATTGAAGCTGTATCACGAGTCTCGCCGCTGTGTGGCTATTATTGTTAATACTAAAGCTTCCTCAGTAGCTACACACAGCCTTTTAACCATCCATTTCCTACGCTACGGCCGCCAGCATCACTTATTCACCATCCCCTGCTCTGCTGGCGAATTCAGCATAACTACCTTCCGGCCCATTTGCAATTTTCTTCCCCTCGTGCGATCGACACTGCCAGAGCGAAACAATGAGCACAAGTCTGTCGAAGATAATAGCTACAATAACGTGGAAAATTTCCACCGTTGCAAAGAAGTATAAAACGGCAGGGTTCGCAGTGAGTCTTCTATCATTATCCCGGCTGGCCAGCTGCAGCTTCAACCGGGGCTCTGCAGTGTAGGTGTAGTTGCGAAACACAGCTCACCTTTCCTGCCAGCAGCTTCTCAGTTCTCTTGTCGTTCGCAATTGACATGTCTCACTTCAGTCTACTCCAAGTGGGAGGTAAACGTGCTAAAAAAATAAAAGAGGAAAAGGAATCATTTCCTATCTGCCGATTTCGTCCGGCTTATAAAACAGCCCCTAGGCAGCACCACCGTTCTTCAGAACAACAATCATCACGCAAAACAAAAGATCTTTCGGGAAGTGCTATTAATGTTTTACTCCACGGAGCTTGAAGGGAAAATGGGTTGGGGGTTGGGGGATTCTAAGAACCTACATATCTTGCAGGGAGTTGGATCGGTTTCGGAGCAACAGAGAAGAAAACGGAAATAAATGATAAGAGATGATAGCAGGTCTGGATTTGCAAAAATAAAGAAGAATTCTATTTATTGCTTTTGGATTCTGCTGCATGTGCTTGCTTCCCCACAGAAAGAGGGGTTCTGCTGGCAAGGAATGGATGAAGGTGTGTGTTTAAAGTTTCGGCTTTTATTGCTTTCGCAAAACTCCGGGCGAAGTCATCATTTTTTTTTTGCAAGATAAGATGCCTCGTTAGCTCGACAAGTGCAATTGGCCCCGGGAATATTGTAATAGAAACAAAACTCCCCAGCACGTGTTTGGAAGCTTACGGTTTACACCTAGTTTTGACTCTCGTGAATGGGATATATGTGTTCAAGAAATAGTCGAAATTATTCGCTGGATTATTTTGTGTTCAATTTTTCCTCTATAATTTTTTCGACTTGCTTCCAGTTTCAGGTGTTTACTGGAGAGAAATAGCGAGAAATAATTTTTCATGGCATAAATATATAACTTGAACAGTTGACATAGGCGAAACGATAAAAGAAAATTTATTGTTACTGCTGCTCGATCTAGCGAACTCAATATACCACCGACAACGAGAAATTTTCTCAGTGGGAAGAGTGACACATAATCGGTTATTATGTCCACACGAGCAGCTTTTGGCATATATTCCAAATTGTTGTTCATCTTATACCTGTTGGAGGGAACCTAAGAAATAGATCTCAGAATTCTGTAAAGTTTTTTAGCACGACGTTCGAATGAAAATGAACTTTTAATTATTAGAATCACTTTTTTATTGAAAGAAGAAAACATAAATAAAAATGGATGTATTCATAGTAAGCTTCATGAAAAATCGAACAAAAATATCCTCAAGGACAGGTTTATTTTTTCATAATGTTTTATTAAGAATGGATTAAAGTGCAGGCAAAGCATGCGGTCGCCAGCTTATTAATCGTCCAAAGGCGAAAAAAATTAAAATAAAAACTCAAACCACAATAGTAATTCGAATGTTCTGCAAATTTAGATGTGCAAATTTTCACGATAATTCAGTAGTTCAGTAGTTTTTAATTCTACAGGAACCAGATAGGCAGACATTCACTTCTATAGATATAGTTTGGTATTGGATTGTTGCAATCATGGCAAAAAGTTCGAAATATATAGGTCTTTGATGATCAACTAATTCTGTAAGTCTATCCTATAAGTTCATTTGGCTAACTTCTGGTACAAGTTCGTCGTTTCAATGTTTCCCAAATCTCCACTCCACAAGAACGCATAAGAATTAGCATAACGACACTTTGCTGGGTACGGTCATCCATATGAAACCCACACAAGTTGGTGTCGCTCACATGGTTCCCCCCATGTGCACCACAATTAAGTGTCTTTTCCGAGCGGAAAACTAATGACAACTGAGTACACGAAACGGAAACATTGATATCGTTTAAATTGCATTAAAGTTTGATTTTCAATTTCACCGCAAATGATAAAGTTTTAACAGAGCCAGGGTGGAAGCAAAGGGTTTTATACACATTCTCGGTTGGTGTGCCATTGTACGTGTGCAAGTGTGCACCAGACAACTTTATCGTCGGAAAATAATTTCATGAAAAACCCATCAAATGAAAGATGCGAATTTGAAGTTTTCTCGCTCTCTGCCGCAGGGTGCGGAGCGGAGGCGGAGAAGGTGCCTCAAACGCAGTGAGCAGCACCATATAAATGAAAACTTTCGAATGATTCCGCACCGGCATACCGGAGTTTCTCCTCCTCCCGCCCGATCCCAGTGGAACTCTTTGCCTGCGCAGGGCACGGGATTTTAATTTAATCCGCAGGTTCGTCATATACTTTTCTCAATCCTTCGGCGAGAGAGAGTTCTGTCTGAGGCGCGCGCGCGTCCGCGTTCCTTTTCATTCGTTTCGCTTCCATTAGCCCTCGTCAAATACGATATCATTTTGAACTTGTCATACAGAGAGTGGAAAGTTTTCATATATTTTAATAAACTTTTTCTAGTAACATCTGCACTTAGTCTGTCAGTCCACGGATCTGCGGATTTGCGGTCGGCTAGGCAACGAAAATGATGATGGCAAAATATCCGGAACGTTTCGGGAGGGGAATATAGCACCAATCTCCCACAGAAAGAAAGTTAAGAGCTCGCAGCTGCAAAAAAGCAAAGCCTTGGTACTACATTCCGATTCGGAACTTGACCTTCTGTTTACTATACACAGACTTCGCAGCCAACCGTTAAGTGTACAGGACAATTGCGGGGCTAGTGCTACGATCCTACTGACACTAACAGTCTCTCCCGAGTCGAGACTCGAACCTACGACGACCGGCTTGTTAGGTCAGCATCGTACCTTGAGACCAGATGGGGAGGCAGCTCGCAGCTGTAGGATGGTAAAAATACCTCTCGCTGGGTTTTACACATGAATGCTTGAAAATAATTAAGATTTATTGATTGTAGGCTTGCAGTTTTCCGGTGGATTACAGGTTAACTACCTTCGCCGACTAGACACTATGGTTTTGTGTAAGTACTTAGATTACCTGATGAATCATGGATGAGTACGAAATGCCTTCCGGGTTAATCCTTTTATGCTTGGAATCGCACTCTTGCTGCTGTGTTTTTCTCCATGGGATGAATCGCTGTACATTCAGAGGAAAACTCTTGAACGGCACCGAGTGAACTTGAAAAGGAAAAATCGCTGCTCACAAGAAGATGCGCATGCAACATGCACTTGAATACAACATAGCCTGAAGCAATGGCGGCTGAACATCGGTCTCTACTAGATTTTATGCTTGTGGTGATAGCCGTACATATAAGTTTGGTTTAATGTCGCTGCTTGATTATAATTTTTTCAAACGTTGTTATACACTAAAGTCGCTTTTTACGCGGGGGATACGTGCCGCGTAAAAAAAAACGCGTAAAAAAACCGCGTAAATTCCGGAATCCGCGTAAAAAAACCTGCGTTACTTTTGCATTCTGAGTGAAGATAAACCGAAATCCGAGCAAAAAAAAAAAATACCGCGTAAATTCCGGAATCCGCGTAAGTTCCGGCATTCGCGTAAAAAAACCGCGTAAATTCCGGAATCCGCGTAAAAAAACCGCGTAAATTCCGGAATCTGCGTAAAAAAAGCCGCGTAAAAAGAAACCCGCGTAAAAAAACCGCGTAAAAAGCGAAATTAATTTTCTAATATTGATTTTTTGTGTCTGACAACTGCGACATAATAAGTGTGCAATTTAATACAAATAAAAATAGCAAAGGTTTATTTAACCATTGAGAATTGGCCATTTGTCACATATAGTGCTATATAATCTCAGTACTGTTGCTTGTGTATAGATCAGATAAATCTCACCCCAGGAACGTTACGAATCCAATCACCTCCCCCGAATATCCAGGCAATAGAGAATTAACGCACCATTGAGCTTTGATAATGACGAAACGAAAGAACGTTAGTTATCAGACCGTGTTCAGAACGCGAACCAAATCGATTATTGCGCAGCATTATCGGCTGCACACGTCGCCTTGTGTCACTGTCGATTCGGCTTGATGGCCCAATAATGGTCAAAAGAACTGTGATGGGAACGCTTCGATGCCTAGGGGACAGTCACACATACACACATACGCTAACGCCACGAATCTTCATCGCAAAGGGATCGGCAAATGAGGCAAAAATAATTGCGATTTTTGGTCAGCGGGGTCGGTCGTCTGTTCATCGTTTGTTATTAAATTCATAATACTAAGATAATGGTGTTTCGGACAGCTCTGTGACTATTCTCTTTGATATTGATTATTAATTTCTTCTTGCACGCATCTAAGTTGAATTATGTGTAGACAAAGTGTTCAATGGTTACCTGAAAAAGTTAGTCTGGATGCTTGTGTGAATGGATGTCTGAATGAACAAGTTTTGAATCTGCTCATTAGAATTACACTCACATTGTTTTTACATCATTTACGGATAACAACCTGGAAAAATCTCATAATTAGAACCTTTGTAAATCTCACATTGCATAGCTCTCTGGAATTTTCGAAGATTATCATGGTGATACACCTAAACAAATTTTGCAATCCATTTGTTATATAACACTTCGTATATCAATAGTCATTTTTGATTATTTTATGCATAGCGTTATTACTCATGTTCATATCACGATCCATTTTTAACCGGATACGTTCTTCAACCGCTTTGATCACCGTTGCAGTCCACAAAGGCACACACTCCGTTTTCAATCAGGTTTTCTGCTTGGGGACATGTACATGAATATTCTATTCAAATTCAGATGTGATTTATTTCTTACGAGTGAACTATAAACATGTGTCGCAATCAACACACACGCCTTCCAATGCGAAAAGAGGCACTCAAATGTGTGTATCACATTCACAGCGACACCCTGGTCACTATTGGCGCTCATCTAATTTGAGTTACCTACTGACTTTTCTTCACCGATGTTATACTCAAATATTCTTAAAAAGTTTTGCTCAATTTTATTAGTAAAAGTATTCTGCAAAAAAAAAACAGACGTTCATCTTATTTTCAAAGAATGTGTAAAAGCTTGAAACCGTCATTTTACCGTAAATGGTAATGCTCCCGCTATGTGGTGTTCGCGTTACTGAAAAATCAAGCACTGATATCGATAAAACATCGATACAGCAATATTTATGCAGTGCAAAGTGTCTTAACCTAATTTGATTCAAATTTTCAAACACAACTTTCAATTTTTTTTTATATGAACATAAACGTCTTTCGTCTGTGATTCTGCCAACCACATAAGAACTCTGTAAAATAATAGTTTCTTTTTTAAGGGCTGTCAAAAAACTCCAAATGTTTTCACTAATTGTGCACTAAAACATTTGCAAATTCTACTGTCTTGTTAATGCAAGTTTCTAAATTTAAAAAATCTTCTGGCTTTAAACTGTTTTACTAGAGTTTTTTTTTTAATTTTATTTGTAGTCTGAGAACCAATTCTCAAATTAGTCCCATTTTCTTCTCCTCGCTGTAGACCAATTTCAATCAAGATAGGACAACGTTTTTAATCGACCATTTGAAGCTTTGCCCAGATATTTCTATGGGCTATAGATGTCACGGCTCAGTTGGAGAAGGGCTTAGGCGGCATCTATAATTCGACGACGTTTACTTGGCTGTTATGGATGACGACTATGATGTCTATGTACTGAAAGAGATTTGGCTAGGTAGTCGCTTCAACTCGCAACAATTATTCGTAACTGTTTTCCGAGCCGATCGCAATTCCAACAATAGTGTTCACTCACGTGGAGGAGGTGTTTTGATTGCAGTCTCGACATCATACGTCTGCCGCCAAATCACTGAGTGTATTCCAGCTAATCTCGCAACGGTTCGGGCTCAAATAATAACTGAACCAAATAGTGTGTTTATTGAAGCTGTGTACATCCCCCCGATAAAGGATTCGACTGCAACGTAGTTCAAAATATGCTGGATATGTTTGAATCTGTTTTACCAAAATGAACAGGCAAGATTCACTCTTAGTTTTGGGTGATTTTAACCAGCCTGGTCTGTTATGGATGAGCCCTTCGCATATGCTCTTATACGCTGATCCAGACTTCAGATAGGAGACCTTTTAAGACCACAATTAAGATGTATACCCTAGAATACTAAAACTAAAACCCAAAAATTGTTCATTAAATACTCATTATTTATTATGCAAAGCAATAATGTTATTGATTTAGCTTTATTAAATTTTGAATTAAATAGCGAAGTGTAAATATAATCTTACAATAATTTTCTTACTAGTCACAAAAAAATAATTTCTTATGAAAAAAAATCCACTCAACTCTACGTTCTCGTCTTCCAGCCGCATGTGGCTCGACGGGATCGCTTTCTTGAGACTCCGATAGTTAATGATATCTGCAACCATCAGTCTCGCTGTTTGGACCCTCGTAATCGTTTGTGAATATTGCGCTTCACAATGAAAGCCCCGAACTAACAAACATAACACCTTTAACAAATCTTTGATAAAATCATCGTTCGGATGATTCCAGTACTTTACGTTAGTAACAGTAGCACTATCTGTTGCCGTGTTAGCGCTGCGTCGTGTATTTCGACATCAGCGCTAGCGTTACTGCATGTGTCAAATGGGGAACTACAAAATATGTATGAGATTGCACGACAGCGCCCCAGACGGTGTTGTCGCGCGATAACTGTTATTCGATTGGAAATTTGAAATGATCGTTTTTTTGTGGCGATAGAGCTAGGTTCCAGTGTTACGTCTGTTAGTCTGTGATGTAAGGTTCATGAAGCTCTTGAAGCGATGGTTCTACCTGGTGTTTTTCGCCCGGCTCTAAGCGTAGAATTAGCTGCTCGTCGACCAGTAGAATTCGAAGATATTTCTGACTCAAATCTACTTGAATATAATAAAACGAATATTGACCTATTGCGCTATCTTGTATTGCAAATTGACTGGAGCGTCCTCGAAACCGTCAATGATGTGAATGATGCAGTGGATTATTACGATCAGAAGCTGTATGACGGTCTTATGATTGCTGTACCTTTACGCCATGCTTCTGAGAAACCACCTTGGTCTAACGCGGAGCTTCGACGACTGAAAAGCTAAAGCCCTTCGAGATTATACCCGACGACGTGAATCAAATTCTAGACGCCGTTTTGCTACTACTAGTAACAAATATCGCCATTACAAAAAGCTTCTGTACACTCGCTACATTCTTTGCGCTCAGCAAAGCTTGCGCAAAAACCCTAAACATTTTTGGAAATTTGTAAACTCTAAGCGGAACTAGAATGGTTTACCTTCGACTGTATTCCTCAATGATGTGTCCGCCGTCACGTCTAAGGATAAGTGCAACATATCGTCCCCTTAATGCTAGAACTAGATAACTCTAAAATTGACGTTTCGAGAAAAACGAGTTTGAAAATTTGACCTATTCTGGTGATGACGATTCAAATGTAATTATTAAAGGTTCAGATTTTATGAAACGCATTCATATCGTTTCAGGCTCGTTATAGCAACGAAAAAATCAACCAAAAGCCGAATTATTTAGTTTTATTACAAAATACACTTGTTTTTCGTTGAGATATCTAGTTTTTTATTTGATGAATAACGCTTTTTCTTGTAATCGTGTTTCAACGAGTCTTGGATATGTTATAGAGATCAACGCGATAAATATAATGGCATACTTAACTCAAAATTGACAAATTTTGAGTTATCTGGTTCTAGCATTAAGGGGATGATATTTGCAAGACACTTTGCTAGCGTGTTTAGTAGCAACACGGTCACTTCTCAACAAAATGAGCAAGCCCTGAGTAATGTGCCCTCTAGCAGTGTTAAACATGAATACATATTTTCAATGTGTCCGAGCAGTCCGTGATATCAGCCATTAAGAGTATTATATCATCATTTCCGCCTGGACCAGGAGTAATCCCTGCAGCTCTAATGAAACAATGTTCCGATTTCTTAGCTGCACCGCTAACTTGGCTATTTAATGCTTCGATACGTCAACAATGCTTTCCCGCCGTTTGGAAAAATCATGTATGTTTCCAGTTTTTAAAAAAGGAGATAAATGTAACGTAGTGAACTACAGAGGAATTACCTCCTTGCGCGCAGAATCTAAGGTGTTTGGAACTATCATCAACAACATATTTTTTGCTGCGTGTCGCAACTATATATGCAAAGAACAACATTGATTTTTTAGTGGTCGTACGGTGGAAATTAATCACATAAAACTCGTTTCACTTTGCATTAAGAATATTGGCGCTAAAGCTCAAGTTGATACTGTGTATACCGATTTAAAAGCTGCCTTTGATTCGGCCAATCATTCCATTCTCTTGACCAAATTAGAGAAATTTGGCTGCACTGCGCGCTTATGTAAATGGATTGAATCGTATCTTGTTCGTAGGAAATTGTTTGTACGAATTGGAAACTGTCAATCTGCCTCTTTTTCAAATTGTTCAGGAGTTCCGCAAGGTAGTAATCTTGGGCCACTGTTATTTTCCATCTTTATCAATGATGCTGCACTGTTACTCAGCTTAGTAGGAAAATTTTTTTTTTTTTTTAGTAGGAACTTAGTAGGTGTCCCAAATTATAACGATTTCGAAGAGGAGGGGATTTTTTATAACGTTACGTTATTTTTATTTTTAATATTAGGAATTTGCGTTACGCAATTCATGGATGTTGCCTCATATAAAACAGGTATCGGTGATTACAAACATGTTTGATTTACATTATTTAGTTTGTTCGATCATGTGATCCGAACCCATCAGCACTGAATTCAATTCTCTCTCTCTCATTTATTAATTACTCGATCGTGGCGCCGATGCTAAATCGTGATCGTCCCCACCAGTTCAGTTGATAAGCGACATCCGATAAGTAAAAATCAGCTTTGCCAAAGCTCCCTTATTGTTCGAAACATACCAAGTGTAGTTAAAAAATAAAGTTACTTTGTGATATCATTCCACTACGGTGTCTCATTTAAGAGAAGAACTATACGTGGCCTGCTGATTAGCGTTCATTCCAATAATTGTTAATTTGGGATAAATAATTCCCACCAACCAACAACGGTGAACCTCGACCTGTCCCATCAGAGCCAGAACGGTTTGTTTGATCGGTGTGATGCCTTCGGTAAAGTTGCAGATAGTAATTTTATGTTTCCTAAATAACATGTATTGCGAAAAAAATCTTCGAGAGGGTGCCAGTTAAAAGTACTGTTGAATTTCATACTATGTTCACATGAATAGATTTTTTTATCAATATAAATAGTATTTTATATTGATAAAAAAACATTTTTTTTATCAATATAAATAGTATTTGGTTGGCAAATGGCTGGACACGTGTAACTTGAGACCCTAATGTGGCTGTATCCCCATAGGGGCGGCGTATAACAGCGTCTGACCCGGAGCGGGCGGCTGAGTTATGGAATGCTGTATCCCGCCAGCTACACCTAAGATGGCAGCCCCATCAGCAGGATGTAGGTATCGCGACCCTGGTAAGGTAGCATACCGAAACCTTTCATCAACCACGAACAACGAATTTAGAAATACGGAACGGACCTAGGCTACGAACACGGAAAAAGATTAAGGTAAACGATTGGAAATTGGGTACTTGGAACGTCCAATCTCTCAATGAACCGGCGCGGGCTGGCTTGTTTGCTCGAGAACTACAGCGGCAGGGAGTCGAAATCGCAGCGATTCAGGAGGTTCGGTGGCCAAATTCCGGAGAAAGGGAATTCCGCGCAGTAGACCCTATTGCACGCACTTCTTTCAAGTACCACATCTACTACAGTGGCGGCAAACCAGCGGAACGGGGCGTCGGTTTCGTAGTGCTGAGAAATCAGAAAACAAGAGTCATCCGGTTGAGGCCCGTAGATGACCGATTATGCGTGTTGAGGATTAAGGGCAAATTCTTTAACTACAGTTTAATCAACACCGACAAACGACAAATCCGATGAAGTCAAAGATGAGTTCTATGACAAGCTTGAGCGAATCTATGACGAGTGCCCAAAACACGACGTAAAAGTCGTCATCGGAGACGCAATCGCACAGGTTGGGAGGAGGAATCCTTCCGTCTGGTCATTGGAAGGCATAGCCTCCACTTGTCAACCAATGAAAACGGCCTGAGGCTGATAAACTTTGTCGCGGCCAGAGGAATGGCCATATGTAGCTCCTATTTTCCACGTTTGAATATTCGGAAACACACCTGGAGGCATCCAAATGGAGAAGCCTGCTCCCAGATCGATCACGTACTGATTGACGGTCCGCACTTTTCGGATGTTACTGATGTTAGGTCTTTTCGGGGACCAAACATTGACTCTGACCATTATCTCGTCGTTTGTAAGATCCGCGCACGGTTGTCGAACGTGCTGAAATCTCGCACAGAGAGGACGACGCGTTTCAACATTCAGCGGTCGAAAGCTGATGGCGTGGCAGCAGAATACGCCAGAGAGTTGAACCAACGGATCGCAGAACAGCAGGAGGAAGGAGTGGAAGACATAAATGGGCTGTGGAGCAGTATCCATGGCGCCATTGAAACGACTGCGAGAGAGGTGGTAGGTACGACGCGTGGAAGACAGCCTAGCGGCTAGTTCGATGCTGAGTGCCAAAGAGCGACAGATGAGAAGAACCGTGCCAGGAGCCGCATGCTCACTGCGGCTACGCGTCAGAACAGAGAGAGGTACAGGGTGGCAAGAGCTGCCGAAAATAGAACCCACCGTCGGAAGAAGCGCGAGTACGAGGAGCAGGTGCTCGCCAGCGCAGAGGACAGCTATGCTCAAAACGACATGCGGAGATTCTATAGAACTGTCAACAGAGTCAGAAGCAGAAATTTCCCTGTGCCGGTCATGTGTAATGACAAGGACGGCAACCTGCTTACTGATAAACCGACGGTTGCAGCCAGGTGGAAGGAGCATTTTCAGGCGCTATTGAACGGTGAAGAGCCGGATGAGCAGAGCAGGAACAGGATGACGATTACGAGTGACGAACAAGCTGTGGAGCCACCGACACAGGAGGAGGTGATAAAGGCGATTAGTGAGCTGAAAAACGGCAAGGCCGCTGGGAAGAACGGTATCCCGGCCGAACTTCTAAAAGCGGGAAGCGAGCGGCTGTACTATGCGATCCACCTGATAATACTAAGAAACTGGGCGGACGAACAAATGCGCGTTGGAGGGCCTCATATGCCCTATCTATAGAAGGGCCATCGATTGGATTGTGGCAACTATCGAGGGATAACGTTGCTCAACTCCGCATATAAAGTGCTCTCCCGTATCATGTTCTTCAGATTGAGACCGCTAACGGAATCCTTTGTTGGCGAATACCAGGCTGGTTTTCGACAAGGGCGTTCCACGACGGATCAAATTTTCACCCTGCGACAGATCCTCGATAAGTTCCGGGAGTACAACTTATCGACTCACCATCTGTTTGTGGACTTCAGGGCGGCATACGACTCAGTGAGAAGAAAAGAGCTGTGGCAGATCATGCTGGAACACGGTTTCCCTACGAAACTAATAAAGCTGAGTCGTATGACACTGGAGGGATCAAAATCGTGCGTGCGGATAGCTGGCGAGACATCAGCCGCGTTCGTAACGTTGGATGGACTGAAGCAGGGGGATGCGCTCTCCAACGTACTGTTTAACATCGCTCTTGAGGGTGCAGTACGAAGAGCAAACGTCGAAAGAAACGGTACGATCATCACGAAATCTCACATGCTTCTTGATTTTGCGGACGACGTCGATATCATCGGGATCAACCGTAAGGCCGTGGAGGAGGCTTTCGTACCAGCGAGATTGGGACTTGTCATTAACTCTGCTAAAACGAAGTACATGGTAGCTGGCAGAGAGCGTGGGAGTCCCCGTGGTGTTGGTGCTGAGGTGGAGATAGATGGGGAACGATTTGAAGTGGTTGACGAATTCGTTTATCTTGGTACGCTTGTGACATGTGACACCGATATGAGCCGTGAAGTGAAACGACGTGTTGCAGCTGCGAACAGGGCTTTCTACGGACTGCGTAACCAGCTAAGGTCCCGTAGTTTGCAAACTCGCACAAAACTAGCGCTGTATAGGACGCTGATACTCCCGGTGGTCCTTTACGGACATGAAGCATGGACGCTGAAGGAAGCTGATCGACGAGTGCTCGGAGTTTTTGAGCGTAAAGTTCTGCGATCGATACTTGGCGGTAAATTGGAAGGTGGAGTGCGGCGCAGACGCATGAATCACGAGTTGTACCAGGTATACAAACATGCTGGTGAAGGTAATACAGCGGGGCAGGCTTCAGTGGGCTGGACACGTAGCCAGGATGCCTGACGAGAGAGCCGCCAAAACTATCTTCAGTAGAGAACCAGGAAGAGGCCGTCGACTCCGTGGTAGGCCTCGCACGCGGTGGATGTGCGCGGTGGAAAAAGATGCACGATCTGCTGGTGTACGGGGAGACTGGAGAACGGCTGCCCAAGACAGAAGAAGCTGGACATCTCTAATTTGTTCGGCCCTAGACCGGTGAACGGTCCGTTAGCCAAAAAAGTAAAGTAAAGTAAGTATAAATAGTATTTATTTCTGCATTTCTTTGTTACATTACATTACAGATCTAGTTAAAATCACAGTATGTACCAAAATTTCTTCTAAATACATGTCTGTTGTTCCATCGCATTTCTCGCAAAATTAAATAGATTACGTTCTCTGTACAAATTGAAACTAATGGCCCTACACACTATCCATTAGGCAGCTTTCTGTCGTTGGTTTATTGGGTAAACTTTCCACACAAGAATACTCTCTGCATTCGAAAATTTTAGTTTTAAATGCTTACGTAGCACTTCATTGACCCATGTCCAGACTTGATGTGCATTTTTACATGCTATAATGCGATGCTTGTTGTCATCTGGTAATGAACATATGTCACAATTGGAACTTTGAAGGCGAGCAATGCCGTAGCTTACTAAATTTTCTTTATTTGGTATCAAATCGTTCACGAAAAAATACAATCGTGACTTGTCCTCCATCGAAAAAAGCAGGATTTGATATCCTCCCAAATGTTTTCCCACTGCACAAGGGTAAAATTAATTTCAACCTTAGGAACCATACACTTGCTGTCAATAAAATACCAATACATCAACATAACAGACTTCAAATCTAAATTCTGCTTCGAAAATTTAGCTTTCATGATCCATTCTTTACCATTTCGGGATAGTTTACTCAAATGATTTAACTTTAACAAATATTCTTTATTTGCAATGCAATATTCAGAAAAAAAAATATTAACATATTATGGGTCTTCATGTCGAGCTCGTAAACAAATACCCAGCCGTAAAAATACTCACCTCCATTGACGAGTAATGGAAGATACACAGTTAACGGCTGGGTATTCGTATACGAGCTCGATGTGAAGACCCCTATTATGTCGTAAACTTCAAGCCAATCTTACTTAAAGTAAAAAAATTACTAAGTTTAAAAGAGCAAGTAGCGTATCCAAGAATGTTAGTAATTCTACGTCAAAATGTTAATACCTAGAACAAAAATTTGTGCAGATGCTCAAAGACAATGATGATAAGTAATGATTTCCATCAAAGCTAATGTAATTACGGCGGCAAACCTAGAAAGTCCATTCCAACGTCCTGGCCAGCAATTACGAGAGCTGCCTGACCAACCCAACTGGTTATCAAAATTGTAAATTTCATTTCTGTACCCAACAATAACACGAACAGTACATTTCGCATTCCAAGCAGCATACCCTGCATCGGGAGAATCGGTCTAATTTACAAAGCCGACAGTTCTTCTCCTGTTTTACCCTTATTAACATTCATCTGCTATTCTGTGTGATGAAAATGGAACAAACACAGAGCACCCTGCAATGCCGGGGAATAATAAAACACAGAACACAGCAAATCATCATCCATCACGAGTTCCGAAGCCTGTCCCCAGGGACACCATTAGATTTGATTCGCTTTCCAGTCAAGTCTGACTGACGGAAAATATGACTTTGCAATTACTCTACTTCATCTGTCTCGCTAGGCGCGTCTACCGCCGGGTACCAGTTTACCAAGCCAAGCCCGCTGTCGGCTAGTGATAGTGGTGTTAAAGGACACTTTACTCTCCCAGGATACCGAAAATATTCGACGCAAATCTCTCCCGGTTCTCGTAGTCGGGGTTTGTTGCTAACCCTGGCGCCAAGTGGACCGATTCGTCGTGAGCAATCCCCACTGAACCCTGGCTTAAATGGGCGCTTTGTACCTACAACAAGCTGCCTAGCTAACGTTGATATGCCCGGCAAGCTGCCGGAAAGTAAGTTCACTGTAAATCACGCCTGTCACAAGGAAATTATGCCACCCATAACGCGTACAGCTCGCAGCAATGAGAATAAGAAAATTTTGATTTTCCATGCAAACTTCTGCTCCGTGCGGATCTGTTCCGTTTACCGCGCTCCCCCTTGCGCCACCTGTCATAAGAAGTGAAACCGTGGAAGTGGATTTCAATTGGGACAGATAACGTCGAGAAATGAACAGATGTCGTCCCAGGAGCACACTTCCAACCGACTTATTTACATTTTAGAAAGAAAGCGGTTTCTGGGAATCGATTCCTGAAAGGTTGCGTTGACATTATTTTTAAAATTCTGCCTGTTTGGTAAGCCTGGAGGGGGGAGGATAAATGCTATCAATCCTACCGCTAACACTATACAGTGTTTGTGGACCGTGGAAGCTGATCGAAAAAATTTTATAAAATCGAGATGAATGGAAAGTTTGTGGTTTTCCTTCATTGTTTACGCTTTCATTTAATTATGAGGTTTGACATTTGTATAGCGCATATGGTATCAACTGCAATCGTGTTTTAACTGAATGATGCACAAACAAAAACACGACCGGAAAATATTTTGTTCGCCCGAAACCGCAAACTATTTCCACAACCGACAACCCCGAGGTGTGTGGTTTCACTAACCGAAACATCAATTAACATTTTTTTTTTAAATGCAGCAATCGTTTGTTTCTACCTTCTGAATGTTTTTTCATAATTTATAAGGCTCACAATTAATATACACTTGCTATTGAAAAAAAAAGAAACAAAACAGTTATAGTGATAACAATTGCAGCTGGTTTCTGATATTTTATCAATCACCTTTACCCGAGCATAAGCATAATCGAATCAAAATAATCGAGGCAATAATGCAATAATCACATGAACCGGATATCTTGTGACGCATCGCGCTGAAAGCAAGAACTCAGTTATCTTGTACTAAATCTAAATAATAAACTGCAAATTTATCTGGACATCATGCATTCTATTTTTTTTAATTTAAAACATAACACAAGAAAAATCATTTTCCCTCTTTGAATTTTTGAATATCCATTGTTGGTTTTATATTGAATTGCTGGAATTTCTGCACCTTTTGCGAACGAGAATAGTATTGGCGGTTATTACTCGAAAACAAACTCGGAAACTGACCATTTTAAGATAAAACCCGCTACAAGCAGTAATCTACCCATTTAGTTTAGGTTACTTTAGTTTTTTTCTCAAATTGACGTGACTTTTTTTGGACACAGAAGTCCAGCTCTTAGTATACGAGACAACTGTGAGGATAGCACTGTCATCCAACTAACACAAACAGTCTCTTTCGTATCGGAATTTAAGCATACGACGATTGGCGTTAGTTTTTCTTTCAAACTGTCTTTGGCGACATCTATTAATTACGTCAGGCAAAATTTTATTAAATTTCACTTCCTCTTCCCCCCATCTTGTCACACATTGACGACCCCTTCCCCCAGGAGAAGTACGTCACGTCAAAGCGACTCCCCTCTCCTATTGACGAAAAATTGAACCGTGAGTGCCCTGTTCCAAAGTGTCAAAGTGGCCACGTTGTACTCGCAACATTTCTGTAGATCTGCCGAATTGAGAAGATTTGGTCCGTGGTGGCACCTGGTTAAATGTGATAGACGACGGAACAGGATCTGTGAGAGTATTTTGTAGGCGGCATTGATAATCGAGATACCGCGTAGTTGCGGCAATCCAGCTTGTCGTGCTTCTTGTAGATAGGGCAGACGACTCCCTCCATCCAGTCGTCTGGTTGTTGTTCCTGCTCCCAAATCCTGGAAATGATGCATTGTAGCACTCTCACCAGTGCCTCTCTCCCATGTTTAAAGAGCTCGTTTGGCAGTCCGTTTTTGTCTACGGTTTTGTTGTTCTTCAGCTTACCGATGTCACAAAGAACTTCATGAACATCAGTGGCTTGAACTTGGTCCATCTGACCACTACCTCCTGATGTTCAAAATCGGCCATAGCTTTGAGGCAGCGTTGCCGGATGAGGGCGAGCTTACCGGAACTTCTTTGGAGGACTGCTAGAGTACTTTTTTTTGTTTTTTTTTTTGTTTTTTTTTTTTTTTTTAAGGTGGCGGGGAAATCTGCGAACAGACACCTGAGAAAAGGTGTGGGAATGAGACTAGGGGAGAGATGCTGGGGTAGTTTGGGGGAGCCCAAACACCTACTGGTCCTTGTCCCGACCCACTTAAACCTCTCCAGTCTCTAGCCCTGCTCTTCCCGGAACGACGGTTAAGTATTACGTCGGGGAGTGGCTTTCGTGCGTGCTGCACCCTCTTTACTGTTATAACCTCCTAGCTAACTACCTGGAGACTGGTACTTAACTACCACAGGCGTGTTGGTGGTTGACCCGCCACACACATTGCAGCTCCAGGACAATCGGGGAGGCACTGGCCGTGCTCCAGATGTCCGGGAAGTCACACATCCTCCTGACTAGATTGTCCGGAGTACTGCCAGGCTCTCTCACAGCCATCATGTCGCTCCTCGCTCTTACGAACCGGGGGCATACGAAAAGACATGCTCAGCAGTCTCCTCATCCTCCACGCACTCGGGACACATGGGGGACCCCGCGTGCCCGAACCTGTGCAGATATTACATGAAGCAACCATGGCCTGACAGGATCTGTGTCAGGTGGAAGTTCACTTCACCATGGTGCCTTCCGAACTAACCGGATATCTCCGGAATAAGTCGGTGCGTCCATCTTCCCTTTGTGGAGTTAGACCATTCCCGCTGCCAGCGGAGCATCGAGATTGCCCTTCTGGTACCTCGTATGCCCCTTGTGTCACGTTGGTCGAAACACTCTCCGTCCTCCTTGATGGCGATGCTGATAGGCATCATGCCGGACAAGACACAGATTGCATCGTATGACACCGTACGATACGCACTCGCAACTCTCAGGCACATGAGCCTGTAGGTACTTTCCAGTTTACCGCGGTAACTGTTAGTACCTAGCGCTTTGGACCACACTGGCCCACTATACCTAAGTACAGACGAAACCACGCTGGCGAGAAGTCTTCGCAAGCTGCCATAAACCGCTGAGCTTTTCGACATCATACGACATAGTGCTGCAATAGCCGATGAGGCCCTTTTACAGGCATAGCCGCCGTGACTCCCGAACGTGGGCTTGTCGTCAACCATAACCCCCAAGAGCTTCAGAGATCGCTTTGAGGTGATCCGTCTTATGATGCGCGAGCTCTAGTTTCCTGGAGCGCATCCAGTCCTCGACCTTGCGTATACAGTGCGCGGCAAGGTTCTATCCTGGGTCCGGTGTTGTGGAATGTCATGAACGACGGGGTGTTGAGACCCAAGTTCCCTGTAGGGGTTGTGATCGTCGGCTTTGCAGACGACAAAACACTGCACAATGGTCGGAAAATTGAAATTTCCGGCCAAAATTCATTTTTTTGTGCCAAATTGTTGGTTCTCTACTGCAGATGATTATGACATATAAAAAAAGTTTTGAACTGACTATAAACTACGTAAACTGAGGCAAATGTCTTGTGTTTTCGAATAAATGTAAATAACTCGTCAGTGGAACGAGTTAACCGATTACTGTTTTCAGCAAAGATGCACATAATAGTAAAACGCTTCTTATGGCTCTGAGAGTTAGTTCGCGATTTGTCCGCAGAGATGGCGCACGAATCTAACTTTTGATAGGATTATCCAAGAGATATGGTTTCTTCAGCAAAGTTGTAGATCTATTCAATTCAAACAAAACTACTGAAGACGAAACGATTTAGCAAATCTCGATTGTAGAGCCAAATGTTGATACAGTTTTCCATGGTATTGTTTGTAAAAAAACTGTTTTAAAACGGTGCTTGATCAATTCAATGCAATCATTTATAACATTTTCTGTTCTAGGTTGTATGAATAAACTTACTAAATCGATATTATTAACTTCCTCGTATGACCTCGTATGATCCTTGTTATGACATATGTTGATAAGTTAACATAAAACTCCAAAAAATTAAGTTAAAAATTAAAAATTTTAAATTATCTTTTTCTACAAAAACGTAAATGTTACTCAAACTATTAACAAATGTTTTAAACAACGTATTTTCTAATAAACCAATTATTCTAATAATTTCACGTTTTTTTAGTGTGTTTTGAACCAAATTGCTATAATATACAAAAATTGCTATAATATACAAAAATCACCCAAAAATTCAAAAATGGCAAAAAAATGGAAATTTTTTAATCATCTTTTTCTACCAAAACGCAAATTTTGCGCAAACTTTTAATACATATTCTTGAAGGGCACAAGTAGGGCTCTCAGACACACTATCAGGTGCTGTGCTTACACGTGCTTACCAAAAAAAAAATAAAAATAAACATTAAATTTTAATTTAAAAAAAAGAGTTTATTTTTTTTATTTTTTTTTTAAAGAAACTTGACGTTAAAACGTAATTTTTTAAAAAAAAGTCCAGGATGGAGAAATGAAAAATATTTTGTTTATGGTAGATTAATTTTTTTATGAAAATTCTAATTCAAACATTTTTCAAAATACTTGTATTCTGATGATTTTAAAAGATGCAGAGAGTCATTTTAAATCAAAAAGCTCTGGGTAGTTAACATTCTAAAGGCATTGATTTTCGATTTATTTCAAATTTAAGCTCGAACAATTATTAAAATTTAGGAAAATACACGTTCTTCTTAATTTGTCCATGGTTCTGCAGCAAAAACCATACATTCATTGGAATGCTTGATCAAAAATATACAATTCCTTCTTTGACAACAAAACGATTGGGCGAACGATTCTCAAGAAAAGAGTTAAATGTTCTAAGTGATATAAATATATATAAGAATCAAATATTTATTTTCGAGTTTCGTTATCTTAGGAACATATTTTTTTTATGACATAGATACTTTACAGAACTAGTTTCACCTTATATTTTATATACATCATAAGTAAATGATTCGTCATCTTTTGAAAACAGCTTCGTTTGTATCTTATTTTCTGAAATCGGAACAAAAGAGTAATACTTTTGTGTGGCAGCTATTATTTTATTAGCTATTATTTTTTTTTAAATATTGCTCAATTCAGTTACTTCTTGTTCATATTCTTCATATGATACCCAACTTAATGACATTTTTGATGAATTTTCATTACTTTTCTGATTAGACCAATCATACAATTCTTTTGCGCTTGTAATGGGATGTTCATGTTCTTTAGCTAAACTTGCATTTATTGCCATTCGTTTTAATGTGCCACCAATTGCATCCCATTGCACCATGAGAAGTCGCAAAAAATGCCACTCTGCATCGACGTTATATTTTGTTTTGAACTTGCAAAGACTTGCAAAGTTTTTTCTATTTTTATATTGTGAGGCAGCTCCATCAGACATAAATATCGCTTTTTTCAACTGTATTTTTGTTTTCAAAAAACTCATTAATTTGACAATGAACACCTGAACCGCAACAGTATCATGATGGAGTACTTCCGATATTATGATGAAGCTGATATTCTTAAGTTTTCCAGATTCTGAATAGTAAACAACGAAGAGATAAATGGTGGCTTGACTATCATTCCAATAACTACACGAATCACAAATTGATAAAGACGTGAAATGAGCTTGACTGTTCAATATTTTGAATTTTGCAATAACGTTTTCGTTTAATTTGCGTAAGCTTGATGAGCATCGATGATCAGGAAAGGGTTTACAGCACTGGGACTTGATGTATTCCATTTATACGGAAACAGATATTATGGGTTACCCAGGAGGTAGGTAGCTTACTTTACAAACAGTTGTTATTAGTAAACAAGTAGGTAGTGTTGCACGACAAACATACGTGTAGGTAAGCTAAGGTACAGCGCCTGAGTTATTTATCCAATCGTTTTGTTGTCAAAGAATGAACTGTATATTTTTGATCAAGCTTTCCAATGAACGTATAGTTTTTGCTGCAGAACTACGGACAAATTAAGAAAAACGTATATTTTCATAAATATTTATAATTTTTCGAACTCTAATTTAAAATCACTCGAAAACCGATGCCTTAAGAATGTTAACTACCAAAAGCTTTATGATTCAAAACAACTTTCTGCATCTTTTAAAATCATCAGAATACAAGTATTCTGAAAAATGTTTGAATTAGAATTTTTATAAAAAAATTAATCTACCATGAAAAAAATTTTTTTCATTTCTCCATCCTGGACTTTTATTTAAAAGTTGCGTATAAACGTCAAGTTTCTTTAAAAAAAATTAAAAAAAATTCAACTCTTTTTTTTTTAAATTGAAATTTAATATTTATTTTTAATTTTTTTTAGTCAAAAAAAATTTTTTTTGTACAGTGTATATTTTTTTATGATGCATTTTTAATTCCCTGCAACTCATTCTCAGACAGTTTTTCTATACAACCAACGGTTTCGGGGCTACAATGCTTCGAATAAAACCTATGCCAAAAGGCATACGCCCTTTTAGAATGTAACTCATGGGTGTAAAAAATCGCTCCATCTGTGAAAAATGCTCAGTTTTCTAAGCCAAATACGTATGCAAAGGCGATTTGGCGCGATCTTGCTCTCCAGTGTTATGTCGTCTGCAAAGCCGACGATCACAACCCCTACAGGGAACTTGAGTCTCAACACCCCGTCGTACATGACATTCCACAACACCGGACCCAGGATAGAACCTTGCGGAACTCCTGCGGTAATTTGGACGCACTCCTGATCCTCCTCCGTGTTGTAGACAAGTACTCGATTCTGGAAGTAGTTTTCCAGCATCCTGTACAGCGATGCTCCTGAGCGCGAGCGCTATGGAGTCCCAACTGGCGCTATTGAACGCATTCTTCACGTCGAGCGTGACGATTGCGCAATAGCGTATTCCCCTTCTCTTATGCTGGAGTGCTTCCTCCGCCGTATTGGTGGTGGAGGAGATGGCATTCAGCGTGGACCCTCCTTTCTGGAAGCCGAACTGGTTACTTGCCAGACCGTGTACACCCTCTGTGTACCTCACCAGTTTGTTGAGGATAATCCTCTCAAGCACCTTGCCCGCGGTGTCCAGCAGGCAGATGGGCCTATATGCCGATGGGTCCCCTGGCGGTTTCACAGCTTTCGGCAGTAAGACCAGTCTCTGCCGCTTCCACCTATCCGGAAAGAGACAGTCATCCAGGCACCTCTGCATAACTGCCCTGAACAGCCCGGGGCCGTTTTTATCGCCAGCCTGATTGCCAGGTTAGGGATATCATCCGGTCCCGGTGCCTTGCTCACCTTTAGGAATTTGGCGATCACGATGAGTTCCTCATTCGTAGCCCTTGCCTCCTCCTCAACCTCGACGCGGCTGTCGTCACTCACGGATTCGATGTTCGGCAGGCTAACCGACCGTCTTTGGTCTGTGTCTGAGATACTGGAACGTCGGACGTGAGACTCGACCGCCGGAGGCCAAGGGCTTAGCTCGTGGCGCGGAAAGAGTCCCTCAATGATACGCTACAGCATCGCTGGTGATCGCTCTGCGGGCGCCAGCGCGCCTTTAGTCTTGGCCATTACGATCCTGTAGGCGTCACCCCACGGATTTGTATTGGCACTCGCACATAGCCTATCGAAGCAAGCACTCTTGCTGGCCTTAATCGCACTCTTTAGCATCGATCTTGCAGAACCGAATGCTGCGTGGCGCTCTGTCCTCTCTTCTCCATTTCGCGCACGCTGCATCCTCAGTCTTGCACGGAGACACGCACTTCGAAGGCAGCTATCGCGTCCGTCCACCAGTAAATCGGTGGCTTTCCATTCCTAGGTTGGCGAGTCCTAGGCATGGTGGCGTCGCACGTCCGCGATAGCATGGCAACTAGATGGTCAGCAGTCGGGCGGAGCCAACTGCTCCTTTCGCGCTCCCTTCTCATTGCCTCTTCGAATACCTCGGCATCGAAGTGCGATGTCTTCCACTCGCGGACGGTCGGCTCTACCCGTCGCTTGCCGCCTCTCGTTGTTGTCTACACTATAGCAGACCGGCTGGTGGTCGCTATTAGTGTAGCCATCGTCAACCCTCCAGTTCTTGATCAGTCCTGGGCTGCAAAACGTCACGTCAATGATCGACTCCGTACCTGCTGTATGTACACTTTTTCCCAACGTTGGCCAGATCTAGGTTGAGCTTTTTCAAAGCTTCCAACAAGATTTGACCCCTCTGGTTCGTGAAGCGACTTTCCCACTCGACAGCCCAAGCGTTGATGTCGCCCGCCACCACCAACGGCGTTAGGCCTGTTAGCTCCATGGATAACAGGTCGACCATGTGGGTGAACTATTCGGTAGACTAACGCGGCGGAGCATAGCAACTGCAGTAGAACACTCCGTTCACCTTGGCAACTGCGTACCCTTCTTCAGTGGTTGGGACAATCTCCTGAACCGGGAACTGGCTCGCAGTTTCCGGGAGGGATGCGGTAGGGGTTCGATATGATGGCGATGTCCGACAACGACTCAGTGGCTGCTTGGTGTAGCAGCTGCTGGGCCGCGAAGCAATGGTTCAGGTTTAGTTGCTTCACCCTTACGCCCGTGGTTTCGCAGCCGGCTTACCGGCTGGGCACCTGTAGCCTCCCATAGAGTGTTTGGCGTCCCGTTTCCCAGAACATACCATACACTTGGGAGACTCCCCACAGTTCTTCGCTTTATGGCCTGCACCTCCACATCGCCTGCACAGCTGGCTCCTATCGGGCCCTTTGCAGATCCAGGACTTAAGTCCTCCCTCAAAGCGTACTGGAGTACTGTGAAAACAGTCACTAACAATGCTGGAAAGGATCTGTTGGATTTGTCGAGAGGAATCGACCTAACAGCTGGTTCGACGAGTAGTGTCAAACGATTCTAGACAAGAAGAATGCAGCGCGAGCATAGTTGCTACAGCAAAAGACTCGTCATAACGTGAGTCGATACAAACAGAAACGAATACAGCAGACCTATCATTTCCGGGACAAAAAGCGCTGCCTGGAAAAGTTGGAGTGTGAGGAAATGGAGCAGCTGTATCGTTCTCAAGAAAAATGTAGATTCTACAATAAACTGAACGCATCCGGCGGTGACTTTTTGCCGCGAGCTGAAATGTGTCTTAATTAAGATAGAGGAATCTTGACGGATGAACGTGAGGTGATCGACAGGTGGAACCAGCACTACGAACAACACCTGAATGGCGCAGAAGCAGAGGACCAACACGGTAAGCGGAACAAGTTCGTACGCACAGTGGATGAGGAAGACATACCGCCCCCACGATAAGTAAAGTTAAGAATGCTATCAAGCAACTCGAGAACAACAAATCAAATGGAAAGGGTGGCATCGCAGTGGAGCTTATCAAGCTGGGCCTGGATAGGTTGGCTTCCTGCCTATCTAGAATACAAAACAGCTACCCGGCCAAAAGAGCGAAAGATGGTAGCAATATGCCCAATATACAAGAAGGGCGAAAAGTTGGAATGTGAGATCGATTATGATCTCAAAACAGCCTACAAAGTGCTCTCCCAGATCATCTTTCAGCGACTCTCGCCGCTAGCATGAAGGTTTGTGGAAAGGTATCAAGTCGGATTTGTAGCTAGGCGATCGACAACAGACAAAATCTTCACGCTGCGGCAGATCATCCAAAGTGTAGCGAAAATCAAGTCTAATGCACCATTTGTTCATCAATTTCAAGGCCGCTTATGACACTATCGACTGTGTAGAGCTATGGAAAGTTATGAACGAAAATGGCTTCTCTGAAACTAACAAGACTGGTTTAGGCCACGATGGCTGGCGTAAAAAGCTATCAAGTCCGTTTGAAGCACGCAAAGGACTTCGACAAGGCGACAGTCTTCCCTGCCTTCTGGTCAACACAAACGCTTCAAGGTGTTATGAAACGTGCGGCTATTAACATGCAGGGCACGATCTTCTTTAAATTCAGCTAGTTTATCTGCTTCGCTGACGGCGTGGACCTTGTCGGAAGGAGGTTCCAGGCGCTGAACTGTACACTACACTGAAACGTGAAGCAGAAAAGATTAGATTGAAGGTGAATACATCGAAGACCAAGTATCTGCTAGCAGGGGGAGCCAGGCACGGTAGTGTTTGCATAGGCAGTAGCGTAGTGAATGACGGAGATGGGTTCGAGGTACTTGACGAATTTGTGTACCCCGGATCATTGGTAACGTCAGATAAAAACTGCAACAGAGATATCCGCAGACGTGTTGTAGCTGGAAGTCGTAGAAGTTGTAAACTACTACGGACTCCACAAGATGTACGCCATGTACAAGACGCTTGTGAAACCGGTAGTTCTCTATGGACAAGAGACATGGACAATGCTCTAGGATGTCTTGCAAGCCTTAGCCGTTTTCGAACGACGTGTGCTTAGGACTATCTTCGGCGTAGTATGTTAGGATGGCTTATGGAGATGAAGAATGAACCACGAGTTAAAAGCTTCAGCTGCGGAAGAAGTAAAAATGTATTAAATTGTGTAGCAACGCTTTCAATGGTGTCGGACGATTGTTATTTGACACAAAATTCAAAAAGATTGTTAATTTTTGGCGGCGATGGAACTAGGCTCCAGTGTTACATCTGTTAGTATGTGGCAGTGCTGATAAAAGTCATTTTCCCCAGCAAAATTCTTCAAAAATTACAGCCAATCATTTTCAATTTTCATTCCAATGATCGCAGCACTCTTTCAAATACACTACATTTTCGTCCTAGTAACGTGCTGTTATACTCAGATGAAATAGATCGCGCGCATCGTTCACGGTTACGGAATAAAATTGGACGACAAATCCAACCAAATGATCTTCACTTCAAAGCGAAAAAGAAAAACAAACAGTCCACTCGACCAAAATGAACCTCACCGAAACACGTTTTCATCGACACTGACCGATGCTTCGACAATCTTCGTTAACTGATAAACTGATTTTGTTGTCTTGCTTCCATCGCATGAAATATAATGAGGTGTTTTGACAGTTCACTTCCATGCAAAAAGCGGGAAGGAAGAACTCTGAAAGGATTGTAAAAAAATAACGTTTATGGATGCTTTTTTTCACTTTCACTCAAGAGTGTCAACAAATATCAACCCTCTGTGGTAAGGCCTTTACACTCGAAAAATTTAATTCAAATTAAATTTCATGAGAGGGTGCTTCCAACATCTAGTTGAAATGGTGCAAAATTGATTGTTTTTTTCAATGCCTTCGCAGTGTTACTCTAAATTACACCATTGCATCTGTTTTAGCAAACAGAAAAGATTCCTGGGCTGGGAATATTCAGATGAAGTCTACTTCACTTAATTTTTATTATCTCAATTGTGAACGCTACGTAATAACGCTTTCCATGATAATATGATAACTCTCAAGAGAAGGTGGGGTTGCTTTCCAACCACCCTCTCACAACTGCAGAACTATCAATACACAACTTTGTCTAAGATAACTGTATTCCTAACGAGAGTTAAACAAAAATTATTATGTATTAATTTGTAATAGAATTTAGTTTCCGAATACAATTTCATAATCCATAACGAAACTCCACTACTATTAACCGCTCATTCACAACGACAGAGGACGGTCACATCGTCATCCTCATCATCGTTATCGTCATCCGAGCTCAATTCAGCAGAAATTGTTCCCATCCGAGGGACCTTCCGGACGACCGCCAGCCGGAGAAGAGGCAGGATTTACGAAGAAAGTGGAAGTAAAATATACTTCTATTCTTCGGGTAGAAACTTTACTTCATCCTAGTTAAGTTGGAATGCCGTCCTGTTCCCCTCAGCTCAGTGCAGGCTGGAAGCGCGTTGACTTTAAAACTTTCCCTCAGTTGGGTCCAATAACGCGTTAAAAACCTTATTACGAATGAGTGAATCGAAGGAACTTTTCCTACTAATTTTATGCTCGATTGTGTGCCGCAGAGCCAGCGGACATTGTCCCCGGTTTGGCCTCACTGAATTATTGAGGCTTACCGTAGATTACCAAATTAGGATTTAACGCCGCTTAGAGCGGTTAACTGGGTTTTAGCTTATTGTTTTGTTCATGAAATTTTGACTCGCACGGCCAACGAAATTAATATAATATTTTGTGTACAGACACTGCAGCTAAACTTTGCACCACCCAAAAGAGGATGCTTGAAATTTAATTTGAAGCAGCCCGAATGATGATGTAGCCGTCATTGCTAGCTTCGCTAGCTGCAACTGCACGAAGGAAGACAAAATTTTGCTTTTCATAATTAATTTTGTGGCATGGTGATTATGGGCCTTTGATGTTGCCTGTCCACGCTGTGATATAATTGTTTGATGATAATGAAATGTTTTGTTGTTGTGATGGAAAATTAGATAAATTCATAAATTTCGGTTGATGATAGGAGCGCACTGCAAACTGCTGGCTCGCGTGGTCAATGCGGGCGCAGTGTACTTCATATTTTGCTGCGTGTTGTTTATCTCGGCTTATATTAACTAATCGATCGTTTCGGCAAAATGAAAACAGATTGGTTGGCGGATTGGGTTAATCAATAAAAGTGTATTATTTGCACCCGATGAGGCGAAATGTAAAATCTATTCATTCAAATGCGGTCGAACTGATTTCAGCTTTTTGTAGAATTGACAAAGCTTTGATTTATTACAGATTTTTCGTTTGATTATCAGCATTCCAAAACTTTTATGTTACGACAACGACAACTCTACCACCTCTCACACTGGCAAAGTTAGTGTGTCATTCCAGCAGAATAAAAGTGCTAAATTGATTCAACTAAATCCCACATAGAGAGATCAGCAATCAGTGAACTTCCAGCCACTAAAAATCACTTCTCTCAAAAGCTTTCGTACCGCCTGCAAAAACAAACCCATATGTTGATTCAACCCAGTTCGCCAACTTTCCCAAGCGGAGCACAGTTTTTACTTGTGCCGCATTTTTCCTACGTCCGAATTTTTTTTTTTCATTTTTCCTCACCCCCTCTTACAGAACCACAGACACAAACAAACCACTTGAGAGAATTCTGGTTTTGATTTATTTACAGTTCGTGTTTTGCATCAATCCGGGCCCGAATTCGGAGACATTCCTCGAGGAGGGGCCCATTTTAGCAGAGGAGCGAGCAGGCAATGGGTCGGTAAAGCGAACGTGGTTCCATTGCTTCAAGTAGCTGGCTGTTTTCCGGGAAAAGCTGCTTTAAGGTTTCGACATGCCGAATGTCGCGAACGGTACCGCGATTTCCTTTTACAGCTGATTGCTCTACTGGGTCTTGCGGGTTTCATCTTCGAGACAATTTGTCAACGAGCTGCAGAAACCGCCAGTCGACGTTGGGCTGTAGGCGGGGATTGTTGATGTTTCTTAAAAGAAAAAAAAAATGCCGAAAAAGCGGGCAGGCAGTACGGTTGAGATTTTCTGTTCTGAGGAAAAATGAAATATCAAACCTGCAGTGGTTTAGGCGGAATTTGGTTGTTTGTGTTTTACGAGTTTCATGTAATACCACGAAATCACTCAAACGACGAGGAACGAAGCCCACGCGACCGTCCTGCTGTGATTCTAACGATGCTTTGTATTGCTTATAGCGAATTTCTTTATTCCACGGGGTTAGTGCCAGCTTTCGGGTGGAATAAAAAAACGATCTCGAACTACGATCTAAAGCCTTGCGTTGGTGTGCGTGAGACCATGTGCAATGCAAACATAAATAAGGCAATCCACGAGACAGTTGCGATCAGCTGATTTCAGTCTGTTTTCAACTTATGACAGCTTTACGTATATTCGATCGGTCGCAACTTGGATGCAACTCGGATCCAGAAGCGTGAAAAACAAATGTTATCCGATCGGTAGCTCTTGTATTGCGGATGCCAATTCTAAATACAACAATAAAAAATCATTTTTGATATTATTGCCGACATTAAAAGATTTCTGTTTTGGTTTTGCAGCTTGAAAAACAGCAACAATAACAAACGCATCCGTATATTTTTCCACTACGTCGATGACAAAATTCGCCACCCGACTCCTGCTTGTTTTCGATAGCTTACTGAAAATTCTGATTAAAGCACTTTCGAACTCGGAATCGGAATCCAAATCTAAATCCGATTCCAATAATTCCGTAACAAATACCTTTGCTGCAGCAATTATTTCTCTCTGCGTTCCATGATTTCACTGCACAGACGACAACACATTTTTCCTTTGTTTTCAGCATCACTCGCGTGTTCTGACCGTTTTGACAGATACGATGTTATAGTATTGGTGAACCCACTCGCAAAACTGACAAAAATCACAGTGCGAACCTGTCTGTTTTGCAGGCGCTTCCAGGTCAAAACTGGGTCAATATCGAGCGAATAAAGAAGGGTTTTGACAGCAGTTAGTGCGCTTCCAGGTCAAAACGAGGTGAGCTGGTGGAATAAAGAAATTCGCTATTAGAAAGTAAATAACAAAAAAACGACCAAAAATCCTCAAACAGTACTGCTCTGTCTGCCGGTAGGCCAAACGTTTTTTGTAGGTAGGACAGGATGTCCTGTCGGATGTGGATGGAAGTGATGACGAGAGGATTCATGATGACAATTACTATGCAAACGCGACTGTTAGTGGGTTTCGTGTAACATCGTGCAGTGAGTCGAAAAAAGTGGAAAACAAGAAATGACAAATTTGTTTCTATCTGAATAAATTTACGCATTGCCACTGGGAAGCTGAGCCAGACAGCGGAAACTGGTTTGCAGATTGTAGAGTTTGTGGTTATTGGACAAAGAAAATTATAAAAACAAACCTACGTTTTTTTTTTAAGAATATTTCTGAAGAAAATGGTTTTGTTCCATTTTTAAGAAGAGTTGGAAAAGATTCGCTTTTAAACCGTCTTACCATGTTAGCTTTACCTCCGTACTATTTCACCAACATTAACCGCCCTCGGTAGTGGAGCACACTTCCGCTTACGATGTCATCGGACCGTGATTTATAGATGCTTTTCCGTTTGTGTGCGCTTTTCAAACAATTCTTGAGTTAGCAGCAGTGGGCCACGCCCCGTGTGGAAGTAAGACTTCCTGCCGCCAACAAGGCGGTAGAAATGTGTGTTATTCTTCACGGCAGTATCTCTTGCTCGGACGGTTCGCCGAACGGGGTTTGCTACTGGCAGGTAGTGGAAAAGTGCGTTTTACTTGGCCACTTGGTTGCGGAGTTACATGCATTGGGAAACGAGGTACTCCTTTTCGGAATGGTTGTAATTTACTTCTGTCCAGATGAGTTATAGTTTGCGCCACAAGAGTTATGTTTTGCGGAAACTGGACGGCCACTGAGTGAATGCATTTTGCTGCAAATACTTTTGGTAGTTTGAAACAAAAAAAAAATGGCTGTCCAAAGAAGAAATGAATTGGTTTCATGCATGCCAGGTTGTGTTAAGTTTATTAAGTTTAGAAATAAATTGTTCTGAAGATATTGTTACCTGCATACCAGTCCTCACGAATGGGGTCCCCTTTATAACCAAATGTAACAGAGCGGATAAACCCTTGTAGCGTTCGTATCGTTCTGACCCTCTATTCTAATAATATTATATAGATCCCGTTGACAATCTGTCCTTTCCAGCGGCACATTGTCCTTAAGTGACCAAATTTCCCTCTACAGACTGTTCCGAAAATTATAAATACATCTTCTTTCTTGAATAAAACAAAAAATACAGGATTTTTCGGATCATTTTATTCTGAAATATAGATAATAAGTGTTTTCTTTCCAGTTTCAATTCAAGTTGGGATTATTTTTCGTAGGATACGCAAGTTCTCTAACTTTTCTTTTAACACTACTCATAAGCTTTTGCACAGTGTGTTCTCCGACCATTTTTACCACTTTAAGCCACTTACTTACTTACTTACTTACTTAGATGGCCGTACGTCCTAAGACATGGCCTGCATAACGTGGTTCCGCCAATTTACTCGGTCCATGGCTGCCTGCCTCCAGTTCTGCGGGCACCCGGTACTTTGCAGATCGTGCTCCATCTGGTCCACCCATCTCGCTAGTTGTGCCCCTCGCCTTCTCGTTCCCGCCGGATTTGAAGCGAACACCAATTTTGCAGGGTAGCTATCCGGCATTCTAGCTACATGCCCTGCCCAGCGTATCCTTCCAGCTTTAGCCACTTTCTGAATACTGGGTTCACCGTAGAGGCGCGCAAGCTCGTGGTTCATCCTACGCCTCCACACTCCGTTCTCCTGCACGCCGCCAAAGATGGTTCTTAGCACCCGACGTTCAAAAACTCCGAGTGCTCGCAAGTCCTCCTCGAGCATTGTCCACGTCTCATGCCCGTAGAGAACGACCGGTCTTATAAGCGTTTTGTACAGGATACACTTGGTGCGAAGACTCAGATTATGCGACCGTAGTTTTTTATGGAGCCCATAGTAGGCACGACTTCCACTGATAATACGTCTCCTTATCTCCCGGCTGGTATCGTTATTCTCAGTTACCTGAGAGCCGAGGTACACAAACTCGTCGACCACCTCGAACTCATCCCCGTCGATTGTTACCGTATTGCCTAGGCGTGCCCTGTCGTGCTCGGACCCACCTGCAAGCATATACTTAGTTTTTGACGTATTAATCTTCAGCCCGATCCTATCTGCTTCACGTTTCAGTCGGGTATACTGGTCAGCCACCGTCTCAAATTTTCTGCCGACAATATCCACGTCATCCGCAAAGCAAATAAACTGACCCGATCTGTTGAAAATCGTGCCCCGCATGTCAAACCCCGCTCGTCTCATAACACCCTATAGCGCGACGTTAAACAATAAGCAGGAGAGACCATCACCTTGTCGGAGCCCCCTGTGAGACTCGAATGGGCCCGACGTTCCACCCGAAATTCTCACACAACACTTCACATCCTCCATCGTAGCCTTAATCAGTCTTGTCAGCTTCCCCGGGAAGCCGTTTTCGTCTAGAATTTTCCATAGCTCTTGTCGGTTTATTGAATCGTATGCGGCTTTAAAATCGACGAAAAGATGGTGTGTAGGGACTCTAAACTCACGGCACTTTTGGAGGATCTGCCGCAGTGTAAAGATTTGATCAGTTGTAGACCGTCCTTCCATGAAGCCGGCCTGATAGCTTCCTACAAACCTGCTGGCTAATGGTGACAGGCGTTGGAAGATGACCTGGGAAAACACTTTGTAGGCGGCATTCAGGACTGTGATTGCCCGATAGTTCTCGCAGTCTAGTTTGTCGCCCTTTTTGTATATGGAGCAGATAACCCCTTCTTTCCACTCCTCCGGTAGCTGTTCTGTTTCCCAGATCTCGACGATCAGCCGATGCAGCGAGCAAGCCAGTTTGTCGGGGCCCATCTTAATAAGCTCAGCTCTGTTGCCGTCTTTTCCGGCCGCTTTGTTGTTCTTGAGCTGCCGGATCGCATCCTTAACTTCGCTTATTGTGGGGGGTGGCACATCTTCGTCGTTCGTTGCACCGACCACGTCTTCTCCACTCCTGTTGTGGTCTCCTGCTTGCACGCCATTCAGGTGTCCATCGTAGTGCTGCTTCCACCTTTCGATCACCTCACGATCATCCGTCAAAATGCCTCCATTCTTATCCCTACACATTTCGGCTCGTGGGACAAAGCCTCTGCGGGATCCGTTGAGTTTTTGGTAGAACTTTCGTGTTTCGTGTGTGCGGTGCAGCTGCTCGAGTTCTTCACATTCCTTCTTTCCTGGCGACGCTTTTTTTCCTTGAAGAGTTGGACTTGCTGCCTCCGTTTCAGTCTATATCGCTCCACATTCTGACGGGTGGCTCTACGCAGCATTGTTGCCCGCGCTGCGTTCTTCTCGTCCAAAATCTGCCGACATTCTTGGTCAAACCACTCGTTACGTCGATTCGGTTGCACGTGTCCCAGGACTTCCTCCGCAGCACTGCTGATAGCTGTTTTCACGGCATTCCAACGATCCCCTAGAGGGGCTTCTTCAAGCTCTCCCTCTTCTGGCAGTGCAGCTTCGAGCGATGACGCGTACTGTGTTGCGATGTCGTGTTGCTTCAGTCGCGCGAGATTATACCGTGGCGGGCGACGGTACCGTATGTTATTCACAACGGATAGTTTTTGGCGTATCTTAACCATCACTAGGTAGTGATCCGAATCGATGTTAGCGCCTCGATGTGATCTGACATCGATAATGTCCGAGAAGTGCCGACCATCTATCAAAACGTGGTCGATTTGTGTTTCTGTTCTATTCGGTGGTCTCCAGGTGAGTCTATGGTGGAGGCTATGCTGAAAGAAGGTGCTACGTATGGCCATGTTCTTGGAGGTGGCGAAGTCGATTAGTCTGAGGCCATTTTCATTCGTCAGCTGGTGTGCACTGAATCGTCCAATCACCGGTCTGTACTCCTCCTCCTGGCCAACCTGAGCGTTGTAATCCCCGATGATGATCTTGACATCATGTTTTGGGCAGCGGTCATATTCACTCTCCAACTGCGCGTAGAATTCGTCCTTGTCGTCATCGGTACTTCCGAGGTGTGGGCTATGCATGTTAATAATACTAATGTTAAAGAAACGGCCTTTGATCCACAACCTGCACATTCTAGGGCTGATTGGCCACCACCCGATCACCCGCTTCTGCATCTCTCCCATCACTATAAAAGCTGTTCCCAGCTCATGTGTGCTTCCACAACTCTGGAAGATGGTGTGACCATTCCTGTACGTACGCACCATCGTCCCCTTCCAGCATACCTCCTGCAGCGCTACGATGTTGAACTTGCAGGTCTTTAATTTCTCGGAAAGCACGCGGGTACTTCCTAGGAAGTTAAGAGATCGGCAGTTCCATGTTCCGAGAATCCAATCGTTAGTCCGTTTTCGCTGCCTAGGTCTTAGCCGATTGTTCCGGTCCGTACTTAACGTTATTGCGTTCGTTGCTGTTGTTTTTTAATGGTGCGGGCTTGCAAGGCCAGCGACCAACGCCACTATGTCGTAGGAGGGCCATCGTAGTGCCATTGTTTAGAGTCCCGGGCACTACCAGGACTTGAGAAGGACACTGCGTTACTTAGAACGCTTCTGTTGGTGTCGATCCCAGGGAACTCCCTTCCGAGGAAGGAAGCCCCGCCCCCTGTCAGCATGCGACCAGCAGTCCCACCAGGGGTTGGTTACCCGATCTTTCCACTGGTTACTCGCACGTCAGTTGGTACCACGAGAAGGTAGGGGTACGGTAGCTGGAAGGCTGAGGTTCACTAGTGGGAACTGTTATGCGCCTTTGCTCCAGTCATTAACCAACCGACCACTTTAAGCCAATCTTTTTTAAATTTGTCAATATTGTCCGCTGGTTTGACATATTTCTTCAGCTTTGCCTTGGTCAAAGCCCAAAAAGTTTCAATAGGGAGAATTTCAGGGCAGTTTGAAGGATTTATCTTCTTTGGGATACATGTGACATTATTTGTTTTATACCACCTTAGTGCATCCTTAGAGTAATGGCAGGAAGCAAGATCGGGCCAAAAGATTGGAGGATTGTTATGCTGCTTAACCATGGGTAACAACCTTTTCTGCTTAACCATGGGTAACAACCTTTTGTTTTGGATTTCGTTTTGGCTGCTTCTGCTTCCGACGGGTCTGCAGACCCATTCTTCCCTTGGCACGCATAACGTTACTCGCCGAGGTTCCAAGCTTTCTCGCCACATCTCGTACTGATACTGAAGGATGCCGCTTGTAGTATTCCTTAACCTTTTTGTCCATTGTGGGACCAGTAGGCCCGGGTTTTCAACCATGTCTTGGGGCATCAGTAAATGTGCACTCTTCACAATACTTCCGCAATGCGGTTTGAACTGCTCCGACACTACCTTCTCTTCTGGCTAATTTTCTTATAGAAAGACAACTCACGGTGCCCCATTTGTGCACAATTCGCTTTTTTTGCTCGGAAGAAAGGCCACGCATTTTCAAAATTTCGCACTAAATGTTAGAAAAAATGACAGCATCTGTTTCTTTTGGATGTAAACAACAGGACGCAGCCAACGTTTGGTTGAATACTGCACGTTATTTGAGATTATGGTTGATCGTAAGTGTATTTATAATTATCGGAACGGTCTATAGATCTCCAGGATACCTAGAACTGCGGCACTGTTATCGTTTCTAGGCACTTCAAGGCCAGCTTCGCTTCCACCTCTCTCCGTTGCTCCACTATTGAGGTTCTCAACGAAGAATTGCTTCCACCTGTCGACCACCTCGCGCTCGCTTGTAATCAGGTTTCTCTCCACGTACCTACACATATTTTGACTTGATGTGTAGCTTCAATAGGATTGGTTACCTTCTCACGTGTGATTAACCCGAAACAGTTGCTTCAGTTCTCCACGATCTCTTCGCTGATGTTTGCTTCCCAGAAAGGAAGAAGCAAAGTTCGGGGGACGGTTAATTAAGCTAAGCCCAAAGGCTGACTCGTCAGCTGGGTCAACTCAGCCCACGGAAGACAAGGGTGGAGGTTCCATGGACCTCCGTAGTTTATTCAAAGCGACAGAAATTGGATGAGCGTGGAAAACACCCCAAGCGTGAAAAAACACCCCGCGTAAGAGTTAGTTGAAGAGTAGGGGCGACATGCTTGAGTCTGATGGGCCTAAGTACGCAGAAGTTGGGAAGCCCATAAGAGGCGACACCTATCTCAAAGAACTTGCGCGGATGTTAGGACCATTCAGCGATCTCGTACTGGTGAAATGATTCTGGACTCCGCAAAAAGCAAGGGTTCTACCTATAAAACGGTAGCTCAATAGATGTTTGGCGAGAGTGCTCAGATTCGGGTTCTCACCCGGGAAATAATTCTCCAGCGAAATTAACGAAGGTTGCGGCATTGTACAAGCCTTTGACAAGCAGTGTGAAATGGTGGTTACCCACAAGTTCATTCGCCTCCGTTAGGGCCCAGCAGGGACTCAGGTAGCCACCATAAATATTTCTTTAGGGGAGGGTAACAAAGCCTTGAAGACAGTCATACTAATGGTCGGCTGGTCGGTATGCCCTCTAGGTATCCTTCAGCAGCCTGACGTCTGCTTCATGTGCTTTTAGTGCGGGCATAGGCCCTGATCGTGGAGGGGGCTCGACCGATCTATACTTTGCAGAATATGTGGAGGTGCAGACTATGTAGAGAGAGTTTGCAAAAGTTTCCGAACTGTTTTGTATTTACACCACGGGAATCCCTAAGTACCCAAGCAAACCGGTTACTAAACCTCAGGCATTTTGTGACGGTGGTTCTATTAAACCTGAACCACTGCTATGCGGCACAGTAACTACTATACCAAGCAGCATGCAAGTCGCAGTCTGGCATTGCCATCGTTTCGGACCCGCACCGCATCCCACCCGGAAACGGTAACTGGGTATCAAACAAGTCTGGAATGGCGGTCATATGGACGACAGGCAGGTTCCCGTTGCAGGAAATTTTGTCTACCTCAAATGAGGGGTACGTAGTCTCCAAGGTAGACGGAGTATTCTACTGCAGTTGCTGTGCTCCGCTTGGTTGCTCCATCGAAAGGTTTACTCAGATGGTCGACCAAGTACCAAGGTAACTGACGAGGCTAACGCCATCGGTTGTCGCTGTTGACCTGAACATTTGTCGCACCGGTGGGATCGCTTTCCTGCCTGTGCGCCATTCAGGTGTTCATCGGAGTGCAGCTTCCACCTCTTGGTCACCTCACGATCGTCCGTCAGAATACTACCATCTTTATCCCGGAACATTTCGGCTCGCGGCCCAAAGCCTCGACGGGATGCGTTGAGCTTCTGATAAAAAATTCGCGTTTCCTGAGAATGATGCAGCTGTTTCAGCTTTGGAAACTCCTCCTCCTCCTCCAAGGGGCGCTTTTTCTCTCGAAGGATTTGGGTTCGCTGTATCTTCTTCTGCCTATGTCTTTCCACGTTCTGACGAGTGGCACGGCGCATCTTAGCCGCCCGCGCAGCGTTCTCTTCATCCATCACCCTCCTACATTCGTCGTCAAACCACGCTTTTCGTTGGGTTCCTCCCACATACCCGATGACGTTCTCCGCTACGCTGTTGATGGCTGTTCTGATGGTGCTCCAACAACTCTCGAGAGGAGCTCACTCCAGTTGGTCCTCCTTCGGCAGCGCAGCTTTGAGCGAGTGCGCGTAGTTTTCGGTGACGTTAGGTTGCTTCGGTACAGAATGTTGTTAACAACGGAGAGTTTTGGGCGCGTCTTAACCATCACCAGGTAGTAGTCCGAGTCGACTTTAGCGCTCCTATAGGATCTGTCGTCGATGATATCTGAGAAGTGCCGACAATCAATCAGAACGTGGGTGATTTGTTTTTCTGTTTGATTTGGTGACCTCCAGGTGTACTCTTGTAGGGGGTTGTGCTTGAAGCAGGTACTACGCACGGCCATGTTCTTGGAGGCGGCAAAGTCGATGAGTCTTAGACCTTTTCCTTGGTCAGCTGGTGCGCGCAGAACCTTCCAATCACCGGTTTGTATTCCTCTTCCTGGCCGACCTGAGCGTTGAAATCCACGATGACGATCTTGATATCATGTTTTGGGCAGTGGTCGTACTCACGCTCCAACTGCGCGGACTCCACCCAATCACCCGTTTCCGCATCTCGCCCATCACTATAGAAGTTGTCTCCAGCTCATGCGTGTTGCCGCAACTCTGGTAGATGGCATGGCCATTCTGGAACGTACGTACCATTGAGCCCTTCCAGCACACCTCCTGAAGCGCTACGACGTCGAATCTGCGAGATTTCAATACTTCGGAAAGTATTCTTGTGCTCCCTTGGAAATTGAGAGACCGGCAGTTCCACGTCCCAAGTTTCCAATCATTAGTCCGTTTTCGTAGCATGGGTCTGTGCTGATTGTTCCAGTCCGAAATTCTTCATTCCTCGTTCATTACTTGTGAGTTTTTTACGGTGGCGAATTATGAGGCCTGCGCACCAACCCCCTGTCTCGCCGGAAGGACCATCGTGCACAACACTAATTAGAGTCCCACGTTGGCACGTGGGCGGTAATCGGCTGCCCCTAACCTGGAGCACAGACCCCGTTTTGAACCGCTCCTAACATGGAGGACAGACGCTCGGAAACTCAAAAGAGCCCTCCTTCCCTGTCAGCATACGACCAAGTTTCCACCGCGGTTGGTTACCCTATCTTCACTCGGTTGCTCGTATCCCAGCCGGTACCGCGTGGAGGTCGGGATAGGAGTGGCTGGATAAGAGGCTAAGGACCACATGTGGGGTCTATTTTATTCCAGCAGGCGCACTTGGCCCCGTTAGAACGCATTATCCAGCCGTTTAGCCAGCCATTGCGGACGACATAGCTCTAGAAGTCTATGGCGAGGCCATAAAAGAGGTCAAGTTACAAGCTGCGCTCTCAACAAAAAGTGAAGACTGGATGCGCACGAGGGAAAGATGAGTGCCGGTTTTCGTCATAGAAGACCCAATATGTTTCGATAGACGTGACATAAGGGGTATAAGAGAGATTGGTCTAACTCTACCAGGGGTAGATGGACGTATTGATTCATACCGGTGAAAGCCGGACAGATCGCGGGGCACCATGAGGAAGTCAACTTCTATCTGACACAGATTCTGTCCGACCATGGTTGCTTCAGGCAGTATCAACAGTGGTTTGTGGCCATGCAGACTCGTCGTGGTGCCCCGAGTGCTCCGATGCGGGAAAACCGCAGAGTACATGTTTTCCATATTTCCTCGTTTCGCGTAAGTGAGAAGTAATATAATGGCGGTGTGCAGACCGGACATCACCTGGGAAAATGTAGTTGGTAGAATGCGCGCGGAAGAGGCCATCTGGAAAGCGGTTAACGCGACTGCTTCTCAGATAGTCCAAGCACTACAAGGTATTAATCGCCGGGCTCCCAGAAGTAACACCTCACTAGGAAGTAAACAATACTAGCGCTGGAGACTGGGGGTTTCAGTGAGTCGGGTCTGGCAAACTTAGCCCCGTTCCCTGAGTTATGTTTTGGGAATTAACGTAGCTCCTGTCTGCGGAAATCAACTGGAAGCGCTTTGCTCGAATGGTAGACAACAAAAGCGAAAAGGCGCCTCGCTCGAAATGGTAGAAGACATCGAGGGTTGGAGGGTTTAAACGACCACTCCAAACCATTCTGGAAAGTAACCAGTCCATGTATGTAGCAATCGAAATACGTACATATCTGCGGACGGTGTAAGAGGTCATTC